>NW_026735979.1:0-89943 GCF_949786415.1 Peromyscus eremicus
ACTAGATATGGCCCGTGTGTGTAGGAAGCACAGTTCTTTTGTTCTGAGCAAGCTCACTGTTCTGGCCCTATAGGAAACACAGTAGAGTAGAAGAGTGCTCTTTTCTCAAAAGCAGAGTGTGTTTCTTGTAAGGCCAGCTAGCGTTTGTTTCCCAGTCCTAAATGGAGTTGAATCACATGCAGTTTCCTGACCTACGAGCAAGAGTTGTTTTCTGGTATGGAAGTCACTATTGTGCTCCCATTGCCATACACAGTGCAAATAGCACTCGCGTCTGTTCCCAGCAAATACAGTGTATCGGACTGAAGAGGAGCTACTGTTCTTGTCAGTTTCCTAAGCAGAGTTGAATGAGATATGGCCCGTGTGTGTAGGAAGCACAGTTCTTTAGTTCTGAGTAAGCTCACTGTTTGGACCCCATAGGAAACACAGTAGAGTAGAAGAGTGCTCTTTTCTCTAAAGCGAGTGTTTTTCTTGTAAGGTGAGCTCACGTTTGTTTCCCAGGCTAAATGGCGTTGAGTCACATACAGTTTTTTGTCCTACGAGCAAGAGTTGTTTTCTGGTAAGAAGAGTCACTATTGCGCTCCAATTGCATTACACAGTGCAAATAGTACTCGCGTCTGTTCCCTTCAAGTACAGTGTATTGGACTGATTAGGAGCTACTGTTCTTGTCAGTTTCCTCAGCACAGTTGAACTAGATATGGTCCGTGTGTGTAGGAAGCACAGTTCTTTTGTTCTGAGCAAGCTCACTGTTTGGACCCCATTGTAAACACAGTAGAGTAGAAGAGTGCTCTTTTCTCAAAAGCAGAGTGTGTTTCTTGTAAGGCGAGCTAGCATTTGTTTCCCAGTCCTAAATGGAGTTGAATCACATGCAGTTTCTGGTCCTACGAGCAAGAGTTGTTCTCTGGTAAGAAGAGTCACTATTGTGCTCCAATTGTCATACACAGGGCAAATAGCACTGGCGTCTGTTCCCAGTATGTACAGTGTATTGGACTGAACAGGATCTACTGTTCTTGTCAGGTTCCTAAGCAGAGTTGAACTAGATATGGCCGTGTGTGTAGGAAGCACAATTCTTTTGTTCTGAGCAAGCTCACTGTTCTGGCACTATAGGAAACTCAGTAGAGTAGAACAGTGCTCTTTTCTCAAAAGCAGAGTGTGTTTCTTGTAAGGCGATCCAGTCCTAAATGGAGTGGATTCACATGCAGTTTCTGGTCCTACGAGCAAGAGTTGTTTTCTGGTAAGGAAGTCACTATTGTGCTCCCATTGCCATACACAGTGCAAATAGCACTCGTGTCTGTTCCCAGCAAGTACAGTGTATCGGACTGAAGAGGAGCTACTGTTCTTGTCAGTTTTCCTAAGCAGAGTTGAAAGAGATATGGTTCGTGTGTGTAGGAAGCACAGTTCTTTTGTTCTCAGCAAGCTCACTGTTCTGGCCCTATAGGAAACACAGTAGAGTTGAAGAGTGCTCTTTTCTCAAAAGCAGAGTGTGTTTCTTGTAAGGCGAGCTAGCGTTTGTTTCCCAGTCCTAAATGGAGTTGAATCACATGCAGTTTCTGGTCCTATGAGCAAGAGTTGTTTTCTGGTAAGAAGAGTCACTATTGAGCTGCCATTTCCATACACAGGACAAATAACACTGGCGTCTTTTCCCAGCAAGTACAGTGTATTGGATGGAAGAGGATCTACTGTTCTTGTCAGGTTCCTAAGCAGACTTGAACTAGATATGGCCGTGTGTGTAGGAAGGAAAGTTTTTTTGTTCTGAGCAAGCTCACTGTTCAGAACCCATAGGAATCAGAGTAGAGGATAGAGTGCTCTTTCCTCAAAAGCAGAGTGTGTTTCTTGGAAGGCGAGCTAGCGATGGTTCCCAGTCATAAAATGAGTTGAGTCACATGCAGTTTTTTGTCCTACGAGCAAGAGTTGTTTTCTGGTATGACGAGTCACTATTGTGCTCCAATAGCCATACACAGTACAAATAGCACTCGCGTCTGTTCCCCGCAAGTACAGTGTATTGGACTGAAGAGGAGCTACTGTTCTTGTGAGTTTCCTAAGCAGAGTTGAACTTGATATGGCCCGTGTGTGTAGGAAGCACAGTTCTTTTGTTCTGAGAAAGCTCACTGTTTGGACCCCATAGGAAAAACAGTAGAGTAGAAGAGTGCTCTTTTCTCAAAAGCAGAGTGTGTTTCATGTAAGGCGAGCTAGCATTTGTTTCCCAGTCCTAAATTGAGTTGAATCACATGCAGTTTCTGGTCCTACGAGCAAGAGTTGTTTTCTGGTAAGGAAAGTCTCTATTGCGCTCCCATTGCCATACACAGTGCAAATAGCACTCGTTTCTGATCCCAGGAAGTACAGCATATCGGACTGAAGAGGAGCTACTGTTCTTGTCAGTATCCTAAGCAGAGTTGAACTAGATATGGCCCGTGTGTGTAGGAAGCACAGTTCTTTTGTTCTGAGCAAGCTCACTGTTTTGGTCCTATAGGACACACAGTTGAGTAGAAGAGTGCTCTTTTCTCAAAAGCAGAGTGTGTTTCTTGTAAGGCGAGCTCGCGTTTCTTTCCCAGTCGTAAATGGAGTTGCATAACATGCAGTTTTTGGTCCTACGAGCAAGAGTTGTTTTCTGGTAAGAAGAGTCACTATTGCGCTCTAATTGCCATACACAGTGCAAATAGCACTCGCGTCTGTTCCCCGCAAGTACAGTGTATTGGGCTGAATAGGAGCTACTGTTCTTGTCAGTTTCCTAAGCAGAATTGAACTAGATATGACCGTGTGTTTAGGAAGCACAGTTCTTTTGTTCTGAGCAAGCTCACTCTATTGGCCCTATAGGAAACTCAGTAGAGTAGAAGAGTGCTCTTTTCTCAAAAGCAGAGTGTGTTTCTTTTAAGGCGAGCTCGCGTTTGTTTCCCAGTCCTAAATGGAGTTGAGTCACATGCAGTTTCTGCTCCTACGAGCAAGCGTTGTTTTCTGGTAAGAAGAGTCACTATTGTGCTCCCATTGTCATACACAGGGCAAATAGCGCTGGCGTCTGTTCCCAGCAAGTACAGTGTATCGGACTGAAGAGTAGCTACTGTTGTTGTCAGTTTCCTAAACAGAGTTGAACGAGATATGGCCCGTGTGTGTAGGAAGCTCAGTTCTTTTGTTCTGAGCAAGCTCACTGTTTTGACCCCATAGGAAACGCAGTAGAGTAGAAGAGTGCTCTTTTCTCAAAAGCAGAGTGTGTTTCTTGTAAAGCGAGCTAGTGTTTGTTTCCCAGTTTTAAATGGAGTTGAATCACATGCAGTTTCTGGTCCTACGAGCAAGAGTTGTTTTCTGGTAAGGAAAGTCACTATTGCGCTCCCATTGCCATACACAGTGCAAATAGCACTCGCGTCTGTTCCCAGCAATTACAGTGTATCGGACTGAAGAGGAGCTACTGTTCTTGTCAGTTTCCTAAGCAGAGTTGAACTAGATATGGTCCGTGTGCAGGAAGCAAGGTTTTCTGTTCTCAGCAAGCTCACTGTTTGGACCCCATAGGAAACACAGTAGAGTAGAAGAGTGCTCTTTTCTCAAATGCAGAATGTGTTTCTTGTAAGGCGAGCTATTGTTTGTTTCCCAGTCCTAAATGGATTTGAATCACATGCAGTTTTGGGTCCTACGAGCAAGAGTTGTTTTCTGGTAAGAAGAGTCACTATTGCACTGCCATTGCCATACAAAAGACAATTAGCACGGGCTTCTGTTCCCAGCAAGTACAGTGTATTGGACTGAAGAGGAGCCACTGTTCTTGTGAGTTTCCTAAGCAGAGTTGAACTAGATATGGCCGTGTGTGTAGGAAGCACAGTTCATTTGTTCTGAGCAAGCTCACTGTTCGGACCACATAGGAAAGACAGTAGAGTAGAAGAGTGCTCTTTTCTCAAAAGCAGACTGTGTTTCATGTAAGGCGAGCTAGCATTTGTTTCCCAGTCCTAAATTGAGTTGAATCACATGCAGTTTCTGGTCCTACGAGCAAGAGTTGTTTTCTGGTAAGGAAAGTCTCTATTGTGCTCCCATTGCCATAAACAGTGCAAATAGCACTCATTTCTGATCCCAGGAAGTACAGCATATCGGACTGAAGAGGAGCTACTGTTCTTGTAAGTTTCCTAAGCAGAGTTGAACTAGATATGGCCCGTTTGTAGGAAGCACAGTTCTTTTGTTCTGAGCAAGCTCACTGTTCTGGCCCTATAGGAAACACAGTAGAGTAGAAGAGTGCTCTTTTCAATAAAGCAGAGTGTGTTTCTTGTAAGGCCAGCTAGCGTTTGTTTCCCAGTCCTAAATGGAGTTGAATCACATGCAGTTTCTGGTGCTACGAAAAAGAGTTGTTTTCTGGTAAGAAGAGTCACTATTTCGCTCCAATTGCCATACACAGTGCAAATAGCACTCGCGTCTGTTCCCAGCAAGTACAGTGTATTGGACTGAATAGGAGCTACTGTTCTTGTTAGTTTCCAAAGCATAGTTGAACTAGATATGGTCCGTTTGTGTAGGAAGCACAGTTCTTTTGTTCTCAGCAAGCTCACTGTTCTGGCCCTATTGGAAACACAGTATAGTAGAACAGTGCTCTTTTCTCAAAAGCAGAGTGTGTTTCTTGTAAGGCGAGCTAGCGTTTGTGTCCCAGTCCTAAATGGAGTTGAATCACATGCAGTTTCTGGTCCTACAAGCAAGAGTTGTTTTATGGTAAGAATAGTCACTATTGCGCTGCCATTGCCATACACAGGACAAATAGCACTGGCATCTGTTCCCAGCAAGTACAGTGTATTGCACTGAAGAGGATCTACTATTCTTGTCAATTTACTAAGCAGAATTGAACTAGATATGACCGTATGTGTAGGAAGCACAGTTCCTTTTTTCTGAGCAAGCTCACTGTTTTGGTCTTAATGGAAACACAGTTGAGTAGAAGAGTGCTCTTTTCTCAAAAGCAGAGTGTGTTTCTTGTTAGGCGAACTCGCGTTTGTTTCCCAGTCCTAAATGGAGTTGAGTCACATGCAGTTTTTTGTCCTACGAGCAAGAGTTGTTTTCTGGTAAGACGAGTCACTATTGTGCTCCAATTGCCATACACAGTGCAAATAGCACTCGCGTCTGTTCCCAGCAAGTACAGTGTATTGGACTGAAGAGGAGCTACTGTTCTTGTCAGGTTCCTAAGCAGAGTTGAACTAGATATGGTCCGTGTGTGTAGGAAGCACAGTTCTTTTGTTCTGAGCAAGCTCACTGTTTGGACCCCATAGGAAACACAGTAGAGTAGAAGAGTGCTCTCTTCTCAAAAGCAGAGTGTGTTTTTTGTAAGGCGAGCTAGCATTTGTTTCCCAGTCTTAACTGGAGTTGAATCCCATGCAGTTTCTGGTCCTAGGAGCAAGAGTTGTTTTCTGGTAAGAAGAGTCACTATTGCGCTCCCATTTTCATACACAGGGCATATAGCACTCGCGTCTGTTCCCAGCAAGTACAGTGTTTTGGACTGAAGAGGATCTACTATTCTTGTCAGTTTCCTAAGCAGAATTGAACTAGATAAGACCGTGTGTTTAGGAAGCACAGTTCTTTTGTTCTGAGCAAGCTCACTCTATTGTCCCTATAGGAAACACAGTAGAGTAGAAGAGTGCTCTTTTCTCAAAAGCAGAGTGTGTTTCTTGTAAGGCGAGCTCGCGTTTGTTTCCCAGTCCTAAATGGAGTTGAGTCACATGCAGTTTTTGCTCCTACGAGCAAGAGTTGTTTTCTGGTAAGAAGAGTCACTATTGTGCTCCAATTGCCATACACAGTGCAAATAGCACTCGCGTCTGTTCCCAGCAAGTACAGTGTATTGGACTGAATAGGAGCTACTGTTCTTGTCAGTTTCCTAAGCAGAGTTGAACGAGATATGGTCTGTGTGTGTAGGAAGCACAGTTCTTTTGTTCTGAGGAAGCTCACTCATCTGGCCCTATAGGAAACACAGTATAGTAGAAGAATGCTCTTTTGTCAAAAGCAAAGTGTTTTTCTTGTAAGGCGAGCTAGCGTTTCTTTCCCAGTCCTAAATGGAGTTAAGACACATGCAGTTTTTGGTCCTACGAGCAAGAGTTTTTTTCTTGTAAGAAGAGTCACTATTGCACTCTCATTGCCATACACAGTGCAAATAGCACTTGCATCTGTTCCCATCAAGTACAGTGTATTGGACTGAAGAGGATCTACTGTTCTTGTCAGTTTTTTAAGCAGAGTTGAACTAGATATGGCTCGTGTGTGTAGGAAGCACAGTTCTTTTCTTCTGAGCAAGCTCACTGTTCGGACCCCATAGGAAACTCAGTAGAGTAGAAGAGTGCTCTTTTCTCAAAAGCAGAGTGTGTTTCATGTAAGGCGAGCTAGCATTTGTTTCCCAGTCCTAAATGGAGTTGAATCACATGCAGTTTCTGGTTCTACGAGCAAGAGTTGTTTTCTGGTAAGAAGAGTCACTATTGCGCTCTAATTGCCATACACAGTGCAAATAGCACTCGCGTCTGTTCCCCGCAAGTACAGTGTATTGGGCTGAATAGGAGCTACTGTTCTTGTCAGTTTCCTAAGCAGAGTTGAACTAGATATGGTTCGTGTGTGTAGGAAGCACAGTTCTTTTGTTCTCAGCAAGCTCACTGTTCTGGCCCGATAGGAATCACTGTAGAGTAGAAGAGTGCTCTTTTCTCAAAGCAGAGTGTGTTTCTTGTAAAACGAGCTATCATTTGTTTCCCAGTCCTAAATGGAGTTGAATCACATGCAGTTTCTGGTCCTATGAGCAAGAGTTGTTTTCTGGTAAGAAGAGTCACTATTGTGCTCCCATTGTCATATACATGGCAAATAGTGCTGGCGTCTGTTCCCAGCATGTACAGTGTATTGGACTGAAGAGGATCTACTGTTCTTGTCAGGTTCCTAAGCAGAGTTGAACTAGATATGGCCGTGTGAGTAGGAAGCACAGTTCTTTTGTTCTGAGCAAGCTCACTGTTCTGGCCCTATAGGAAACACAGTAGAGTAGAAGAGTGCTCTTTTTTCTAAAGCACAGTGTGTTTCTTGTAAGGCGAGCTAGCGTTTGTTTCCCAGTCCTAAATGGAGTTGAGTCACATGCAGTTTTTGGTCCTAAGAGCAAGAGTTGTTTTCTGGTAAGAGAAGTCACTATTTCGCTCCAATTGCCATACACAGTGCAAATAGCACTGGCGTCTGTTCCCAGCAAGTACAGTGTATTGGACTGAATAGGAGCTACTGTTCTTGTTAGTTTCCAAAGCATAGTTGAACTAGATATGGTCCTTTTTTGTAGGAAGCACAGTTCTTTTGTTCTCAGCAAGCTCACTGTTCTGGCCCTATAGGAAACACAGTAGAGTAGAACAGTGCTCTTTTCTCAAAAGCAGAGTGTGTTTCTTGTAACGCGAGCTAGCGTTTGTGTCCCAGTCCTAAATGGAGTTGAATCACATGCAGTTTCTGGTCCTACGAGCAAGAGATGTTTTATGGTAAGAATAGTCACTATTGCGCTGCCATTGTCATACACAGGACAAATAGCACTGGCATCTGTTCCCAGCAAGTACAGTGTATTGCACTGAAGAGGATCTACTATTCTTGTCAATTTCCTAAGCAGAATTGAACTAGATATGACCGTATGTGTAGGAAGCACAGTTCTTTTGTTCTGAGCAAGCTCACTGTTTTGGACTTAATGGAAACACAGTTGAGTAGAAGAGTGTTCTTTTCTCAAAAGTAGAGTGTGTTTCTTGTAAGGCGAACTCGCGTTTGTTTCCCAGTCCTAAATGGAGTTTAGTCACATGCAGTTTTTTGTCCTACGAGCAAGAGTTGTTTTCTGGTAAGACGAGTCACTATTGTGCTCCAATTGCCATAGACAGTGCAAATAGCACTAGCGTATATTCCAAGCAAGTACAGTGTATTGAACTGAAGAGGAGCTACTGTTCTTGTCAGGTTCCTAAGCAGAGTTGAACTAGATATGGTCCGTGTGTGTAGGAAGCACAGTTCTTTTGTTCTGAGCAAGCTCACTGTTTGGACCCCATAGGAAACACAGTAGAGTAGAAGAGTGCTCTCTTCTCAAAAGCAGAGTGTGTTTCTTGTAAGGAGAGCTAGCATTTGTTTCCCAGTCTTAACTGGAGTTGAATCCCATGCAGTTTCTGGTCCTACGAGCAAGAATTGTTTTCTGGTTAGGAAGTAACTGTTGTGCTCCCATTGCCATACACAGTACAAATAGCACTCGCGTCTGTTCCCAGCAAGTACAGTGTATCGGACTGAAGAGGAGCTACTGTTCTTGTCAGTTTCCTAAGCAGAGTTGAACTAGATATTGTCCGTGTGTAGGAAACACAGTTTTTTGTTGTGAGCAAGCTCACTGTTTGGACCCCATAGGAAACACAGTAAAGTAGAAGAGTGCTCTTTTCTCAAAAGCAGAGTGTGTTTCTTGTAAGGTGAGCTAGTGTTTGTTTCCCAGTCCTAAATGGAGTTGAATCACATGCAGTTTCTGGTCCTAAGAGCAAGAGTTGTTTTCTGGAAAGAAGAGTCACTATTGCGCTGCCTTTGCCATACACAGGACAAATAGCACTGGCGTCTTTTCCCAGCAAGTACAGTGTATTGGACTGAAGAGGATCTACTGTTCTTGTCAGGTTTATAAGCAGAATTGAACTAGATATGGCCATGTGTGTAGGAAGCACAGTTTTTTTGTTCTGAGCAAGCTCACTGTTCAGACCCCATAGGAAACACAGTAGAGTAGAAGAGTGCTCTTTTCTCTAAAGTAGATTGTGTTTATTGTAAGGCGAGATAGCATTTGTTTCCCAGTCCTAAATGGAGTTGAATCACATACAGTTTCTGGTCCTAAGAGCAAGAGTTGTTTTCTGGTAAGGAAAGTCACTATTGTGCTCCCATTGCCATACACAGTGCAAATAGCACTCGCGTCTGTTCCCAGCAAGTAGAGTGTATTGGACTGAAGAGGAGCTACTGTTCTTGTCAGTTTCCTAAGCAGAGTTGAACTAGATATGGCCCGTGTGTGTAGGAAGCACAGTTCTTTTGTTCTGAGCAAGCTCACTGTTCTGGCCCTATAGGAAACACAGTAGAGTAGAAGAGTGCTCTTTTCTCAAAAGCAGAGTGTGTTTCTTGTAAGGCCAGCTAGCGTTTGTTTCCCAGTCCTAAATGGAGTTGAATCACATGCAGTTTCCTGACCTACGAGCAAGAGTTGTTTTCTGGTATGGAAGTCACTATTGTGCTCCCATTGCCATACACAGTGCAAATAGCACTCGCGTCTGTTCCCAGCAAATACAGTGTATCGGACTGAAGAGGAGCTACTGTTCTTGTCAGTTTCCTAAGCAGAGTTGAATGAGATATGGCCCGTGTGTGTAGGAAGCACAGTTCTTTAGTTCTGAGTAAGCTCACTGTTTGGACCCCATAGGAAACACAGTAGAGTAGAAGAGTGCTCTTTTCTCTAAAGCGAGTGTTTTTCTTGTAAGGTGAGCTCACATTTGTTTCCCAGGCTAAATGGAGTTGAGTCACATACAGTTTTTTGTCCTACGAGCAAGAGTTGTTTTCTGGTAAGAAGAGTCACTATTGTGCTCCAATTGTCATACACAGGGCAAATAGCACTGGCGTCTGTTCCCAGTATGTACAGTGTATTGGACTGAACAGGATCTACTGTTCTTGTCAGGTTCCTAAGCAGAGTTGAACTAGATATGGCCGTGTGTGTAGGAAGCACAGTTCTTTTGTTCTGAGCAAGCTCACTGTTCTGGCACTATAGGAAACTCAGTAGAGTAGAACAGTGCTCTTTTCTCAAAAGCAGAGTGTGTTTCTTGTAAGGCGATCCAGTCCTAAATGGAGTGGATTCACATGCAGTTTCTGGTCCTACGAGCAAGAGTTGTTTTCTGGTAAGGAAGTCACTATTGTGCTCCCATTGCCATACACAGTGCAAATAGCACTCGTGTCTGTTCCCAGCAAGTACAGTGTATCGGACTGAAGAGGAGCTACTGTTCTTGTCAGTTTCCTAAGCAGAGTTGAAAGAGATATGGTTCGTGTGTGTAGGAAGCACAGTTCTTTTGTTCTCAGCAAGCTCACTGTTCTGGCCCTATAGGAAACACAGTAGAGTTGAAGAGTGCTCTTTTCTCAAAAGCAGAGTGTGTTTCTTGTAAGGCGAGCTAGCGTTTGTTTCCCAGTCCTAAATGGAGTTGAATCACATGCAGTTTCTGGTCCTATGAGCAAGAGTTGTTTTCTGGTAAGAAGAGTCACTATTGAGCTGCCATTTCCATACACAGGACAAATAACACTGGCGTCTTTTCCCAGCAAGTACAGTGTATTGGATGGAAGAGGATCTACTGTTCTTGTCAGGTTCCTAAGCAGACTTGAACTAGATATGGCCGTGTGTGTAGGAAGGAAAGTTTTTTTGTTCTGAGCAAGCTCACTGTTCAGAACCCATAGGAATCACAGTAGAGGATAGAGTGCTCTTTCCTCAAAAGCAGAGTGTGTTTCTTGGAAGGCGAGCTAGCGATGGTTCCCAGTCATAAAATGAGTTGAGTCACATGCAGTTTTTTGTCCTACGAGCAAGAGTTGTTTTCTGGTATGACGAGTCACTATTGTGCTCCAATAGCCATACACAGTACAAATAGCACTCGCGTCTGTTCCCCGCAAGTACAGTGTATTGGACTGAAGAGGAGCTACTGTTCTTGTGAGTTTCCTAAGCAGAGTTGAACTTGATATGGCCCGTGTGTGTAGGAAGCACAGTTCTTTTGTTCTGAGAAAGCTCACTGTTTGGACCCCATAGGAAAAACAGTAGAGTAGAAGAGTGCTCTTTTCTCAAAAGCAGAGTGTGTTTCATGTAAGGCGAGCTAGCATTTGTTTCCCAGTCCTAAATTGAGTTGAATCACATGCAGTTTCTGGTCCTACGAGCAAGAGTTGTTTTCTGGTAAGGAAAGTCTCTATTGCGCTCCCATTGCCATACACAGTGCAAATAGCACTCGTTTCTGATCCCAGGAAGTACAGCATATCGGACTGAAGAGGAGCTACTGTTCTTGTCAGTATCCTAAGCAGAGTTGAACTAGATATGGCCCGTGTGTGTAGGAAGCACAGTTCTTTTGTTCTGAGCAAGCTCACTGTTCAGACCCCATAGGAAACTCAGTAGAGTAGAAGAGTGCTCTTTTCTCAAAAGCAGAGTGTGTTTCATGTAAGGCGAGCTAGCATTTGTTTCCCAGTCCTAAATGGAGTTGAATCACATGCAGTTTCTGGTCCTGCGAGCAAGAGTTGTTTTCTGGTACGAAGAGTCACTATTGCGCTCCCATTGTCATATACAGGGCAAATAGCACTCGTGTCTCTTCCCAGCAAGTACAGTGTATTGGACTGAAGAGGATCTACTATTCTTGTCAGTTTCCTAACTAGATATGACCGTGAGTGTAGGAAGCACAGTTCTTTTGTTCTGAGCAAGCTCACTGTTTTGGTCCTATAGGACACACAGTTGAGTAGAAGAGTGCTATTTTCTCAAAAGCAGAGTGTGTTTCTTGTAAGGCGAGCTCGCGTTTCTTTCCCAGTCGTAAATGGAGTTGCATAACATGCAGTTTTTGGTCCTACGAGCAAGAGTTGTTTTCTGGTAAGAAGAGTCACTATTGCGCTCTAATTGCCATACACAGTGCAAATAGCACTCGCGTCTGTTCCCCGCAAGTACAGTGTATTGGGCTGAATAGGAGCTACTGTTCTTGTCAGTTTCCTAAGCAGAATTGAACTAGATATGACCGTGTGTTTAGGAAGCACAGTTCTTTTGTTCTGAGCAAGCTCACTCTATTGGCCCTATAGGAAACACAGTAGAGTAGAAGAGTGCTCTTTTCTCAAAAGCAGAGTGTGTTTCTTTTAAGGCGAGCTCGCGTTTGTTTCCCAGTCCTAAATGGAGTTGAGTCACATGCAGTTTCTGCTCCTACGAGCAAGCGTTGTTTTCTGGTAAGAAGAGTCACTATTGTGCTCCCATTGTCATACACAGGGCAAATAGTGCTGGCGTCTGTTCCCAGCATGTACAGTGTATTGGACTGAAGAGGATCTACTGCTCTTGTCAGGTTCCTAAGCAGAGTTGAACTAGATATGGCCGTGTGTGTAGGAAGCACAGTTCTTTTGTTCTGAGCAAGCTCACTGTTCTGGCCCTATAGGAAACACAGTAGAGTAGAAGAGTGCTCTTTTCTCTAAAGCAGAGTGTGTTTCTTGTAAGGCGAGCTCGCGTTTGTTTCCCAGTCCCTAAATGGAGTTGAGTGACATGCAGTTTTTCGTCCTACGAGCAAGAGTTGTTTTCTGGTAAGAAGAGTCACTATTTCGCTCCAATTGCCATACACAGTGCAAATAACACTCGCGTCTGTTCCCAGCAAGTACAGTGTATTGGACTGAATAGGAGCTACTGTTCTTGTTAGTTTCCAAAGCATAGTTGAACTAGATATGGTCCGTTTGTGTAGGAAGCACAGTTCTTTTGTTCTCAGCAAGCTCACTGTTCTGGCCCTATAGGAAACACAGTAGAGTAGAACAGTGTTCTTTTCTCAAAAGCAGAGTGTGTTTCTTGTAAGGCGAGCTAGCGTTTGTGTCCCAGTCCTAAATGGAGTTGAATCACATGCAGTTTCTGGTCCTAGGATCAAGAGTTGTTTTCTGGTAAGACGATTCACTATTGTGCTCCAATTGCCTTACACAGTGCAAATAGCACTCGCGTCTGTTCCCAGCAAGTACAGTGTATTGGACTGAAGAGGAGCTACTGTTCTTGTCAGGTTCCTAAGCAGAGTTGAACTAGATATGGTCCGTGTGTGTAGGAAGCACAGTTCTTTTGTTCTGAGCAAGCTCACTGTTTGGACACCATAGGAAACACAGTAGAGTAGAAGAGTGCTCTCTTCTCAAAAGCAGAGTGTGTTTTTTGTAAGGCGAGCTAGCATTTTTTTCCCAGTAATAAATGGAGTTGAATCCCATGCAGTTTCTGTTCCTAGGAGCAAGAGTTGTTTTCTGGTAAGAAGAGTCACTATTGCGCTCCCATTGTCATACACAGGACATATAGCACTCGCGTATGTTCCCAGCAAGTACAGTGTTTTGGACTGAAAAGGATCTACTATTCTTGTCAGTTTACTAAGCAGAATTGAACTAGATATGACCGTGTGTTTAGGAAGCACAGTTCTTTTGTTCTGAGCAAGCTCACTCTATTGGCCCTATAGGAAACACAGTAGAGTAGAAGAGTGCTCTTTTCTCAAAAGCAGAGTGTGTTTCTTGTAAGGCGAGCTCGCGTTTGTTTCCCAGTCCTAAATGGAGTTGAGTCACATGCAGTTTCTGCTCCTACGAGCAAGAGTTGTTTTCTGGTAAGAAGAGTCACTATTGTGCTCCAATTGCCATACACAGTGCACATAGCACTTGCGTCTGTTCCCAGCAAGTACAGTGTATCGGACTGAATAGGAGCTACTGTTCTTGTCAGTTTCCTAAGCAGAGTTGAACGAGATATGGTCCGTGTGTGTAGGAAGCACAGTTCTTTTGTTCTGAGGAAGCTCACTCATCTGGCCCTATAGGAAACACAGTATAGTAGAAGAATGCTCTTTTGTCAAAAGCAAAGAGTTTTTCTTGTAAGGCGAGCTAGCGTTTCTTTCCCAGTCCTAAATGGAGTTAAGACACATGCAGTTTTTGGTCCTATGAGCAAGAGTTTTTTTCTTGTAAGAAGAGTCACTATTGCACTCTCATTGCCATACACAGTGCAAATAGCACTTGCATCTGTTCCCAGCAAGTACAGTGTATTGCACTGAAGAGGATCTACTGTTCTTGTCAGTTTTTTAAGCAGAGTTGAACTAGATATGGCTCGTGTGTGTAGGAAGCACAGTGCTTTTGTTCTGAGCAAGCTCACTGTTCTGGCCCTATAGGAAACACAGTAGAGTAGAAGAGTGCTCTTTTCTCTAAAGCAGAGTGTGTTTCTTGTAAGGCGAGCTCCCGTTTGTTTCCCAGTCCTAAATGGAGTTGAGTCACATGCAGTTTTTGGTCCTACGAGCAAGAGTTGTTTTCTGGTAAGAAGAGTCACTATCTCGCTCCAATTGCCATACACAGTGCAAATAGCACTCGCGTCTGTTCCCAGCAAGTACAGTGTATTGGACTGAAGAGGAGCTACTGTTCTTGTCAGGTTCCTAAGCAGAGTTGAACTAGATATGGTCCGTGTGTGTAGGAAGCACAGTTCTTTTGTTCTGAGCAAGCTCACTGTTTGGACCCCATAGGAAACACAGTAGAGTAGAAGAGTGCTCTCTTCTCAAAAGCAGAGTGTGTTTTTTGTAAGGCAAGCTAGCATTTGTTTCCCAGTCTTAACTGGAGTTGAATCCCATGCAGTTTCTGGTCGTAGGAGCAAGAGTTTTTTTCTTGTAAGAAGAGTTACTATTGCACTCTCATTGCCATACACAGTGCAAATAGCACTTGCATCTGTTCCCAGCAAGTACAGTGTATTGGACTGAAGAGGATCTACTGTTCTTGTCAGTTTTTTAAGCAGAGTTGAACTAGATATGGCTCGTGTGTGTAGGAAGCACAGTTCTTTTCTCCTGAGCAAGCTCACTGTTCGGACTCCATAGGAAACTCAGTAGAGTAGAAGAGTGCTCTTTTCTCAAAAGCAGAGTGTGTTTCATGGAAGGCGAGCTAGCATTTGTTTCCCAGTCCTAAATGGAGTTGAATCACATGCAGTTTCTGGTCCTACGAGCAAGAGTTGTTTTCTGGTAAGAAGAGTCACTATTGCGCTCCCATTGTCCTACACAGGGCAAATAGCACTTGCGTCTCTTCCCAGCAAGGACAGTGTATTGGACGAAGAGGATCTACTATTCTTGTCAGTTTCCTAAGCAGAATTGAACTAGATATGACCGTGTGTGTAGGAAGCACAGTTCTTTAGTTCTGAGCAAGCTCACTGTTTTGGTCCTCTAGGAAACACAGTTGAGTAGAAGAGTGCTCTTTTCTCAAAAGCAGAGTGTGTTTCTTGTAAGGCGAGCTCGCGTTTCTTTCCCAGTCCTAAATGGAGTTGCGTAACATGCAGTTTTTAGTCCTACGAGCAAGAGTTGTTTTCTGGTAAGAAGAGTCACTATTGCGCTCTAATTGACATACACAGTGCAAATAGCACTCGCGTCTGTTCCCTGCAAGTACAGTGTATTGGGCTGAATAGGAGCTACTGTTCTTGTCAGTTTCCTAAGCAGAGTTGAACTAGATATGGTCCGTTTGAAGGAAGCACAGTTCTTTTGTTCTCAGCAAGCTCACTGTTCTGGCCCGATAGGAATCACTGTAGAGTAGAAGAGTGCTCTTTTCTTAAAAGCAGAGTGTGTTTCTTGTAAAACGAGCTATCATTTGTTTCCCAGTCCTAAATGGAGTTGAATCACATGCTGTTTCTGGTCCTACGAGCAAGAGTTGTTTTCTGGTATGGAAGTCACTATTGTGCTCCCAATGCCATACACAGTGCAAATAGCACTCGCGTCTGTTCCCAGCATGTACAGTGTATCGGACTGAAGAGGAGCTACTGTTCTTGTCAGTTTCCTAAGCAGAGTTGAACGAGATATGGCCCGTGTGTGTAGGAAGCACATTTCTTCTGTTCTGAGCAAGCTCACTGTTTGGACCACATAGGAAACACAGTAGAGTAGAAGAGTGCTCTTTTCTCAAAAGCAGAGTGTGTTTCATGTAAAGGGAGCTAGCATTTGTTTCCCAGTCCTAAATGGAGTTGAATCCCATGCAGTTTCTGGTCCTACAAGCAAGAGTTTTTTTCTGGTAAGGAAAGTAACTTTGCACTCCCATTGCCATACACAGTGCAAATAGCACTCGCGTCTGTTCCCAGCAATTACAGTGTATCGGACTGAAGAGGAGCTACTGTTCTTGTCAGTTTCCTAAGCAGAGTTGAACTAGATATGGCCCGTGTGTTGGAAGCACAGTTCTTTTGTTCTGAGCAAGCTCACTCTTCTGGCCCTACAGGAAACACAGTAGAGTTGAAGAGTGCTCTTTTCTCTAAAGCAGAGTGTGTTCCTTGTAAGGCGAGCTAGCGTTTGTTTCACAGTCCTAAATGGAGTTGAATCACATGCAGTTTCTGGTCCTACGAGCAAGAGTTGTTTTGTGGTAAGAAGAGTCACTATTGTGCTGCCATTGCCATACACAGGACAAATAGCACTGGCGTCTGTTGCCAGGAAGTAGAGTGTATTGGACTGAAGAGGATCTACTGTTCTTGTCAGGTTTATAAGCAGAATTGAACTAGATATGGCCGTGTGTGTAGGAAGCACAGTTTTTTTGTTCTGAGCAAGCTCACTGTTTGGACCCCATAGGAAACACAGTATAGTAGAAGAGTGCTCTTTTCTCTAAAGCAGATTGTGTTTCTTGTAAGGCGAGCTAGCATTTGTTTCCCAGTAATAAATGGAGTTGAATCACATACAGTTTCTGGTCCTGTGAGCAAGAGTTGTTTTCTTGTAAGGAAAGTCACTATTGCGCTCCCATTGACCTACACAGTGCAAATAGCACTTGCGTCTGTTCCCAGCAAGTACAGTGTATTGGACTGAATAGGAGCTACTGTTCTTGTCAGTTTCCTAAGCAGAGTTGAACTAGTTATGGCCGTGTGTGTAAGAAGCACAGTTCTTTTGTTCTGAGCAAGCTCACTGTTCAGGCCCTATAGGAAACACAGTAGAGTAGAAGAGTGCTCTTTTCTCAAAAGCAGATTGTGTTTCTTGTAAGGCGAGCTAGCGTTTATTTCCCAGTCCTATATGGAGTTGAATCCGATGCAGTTTCTGGTCCTACGTGCAAGAGTTTTTTTATGGTAAGGGAAGTCACTATTGCGCTCCCATTGCCATACACAGTGCAAATAGCACTCACGTCTGTTCCCAGGAAGTACAGTGTATCGGACTGAAGAGGAGCTACTGTTCTTGTCAGTTTCCTAAGCAGAATTGAACGAGATATGTCCCGCGTGTTTAGGAAGCACAGTTCTTTTGTTCTGAGCATGCTCTCTGTTTGGACACCATAGGAAACACAGTAGAGTAGAAGTGTGCTCTTTTCTCAAAAGCAGAGTGTGTTTCTTGTAAGGCGAGCTAGCGTTTGTTTCCCAGTCCTAAAAGGAGTTGAAACACATGCAGTTTCTGGTCCTACAAGCAAGAGTTGTTTTCTGGTAAGAAGAGTCACTATTGAGCTGCCATTTCCATACACAGGACAAATAGCACTGGCGTCTGTTGCCAGGAAGTAGAGTGTATTGGACTGAAGAGGATTTACTGTTCTTGTCAGGTTTATAAGCAGAATTGAACTAGATATGGCCGTGTGTGTAGGAAGCACAGTTTTTTGTTCTGAGCAAGCTCACTGTTCGGACCCCATAGGAAACACAGTAGAGTAGAAGAGTGCTCTTTTCTCTAAAGCAGATTGTGTTTCTTGTAAGGCGAGCTAGCATTTGTTTCCCAGTCCTAAATGGAGTTGAATCACATACAGTTTCTGGTCCTACGAGCAAGAGTTGTTTTCTTGTAAGGAAAGTCACTATTGCGCTCCCATTGACCTACACAGTGCAAATAGCACTCGCGTCTGTTCCCAGCAAGTACAGTGTATTGGACTGAATAGGAGCTACTGTTCTTGTCAGTTTCCTAAGCAGAGTTGAACTAGTTATGGCCGTGTGTGTAGGAAGCACAGTTCTTTTGTTCTGAGCAAGCTCACTGTTCAGGCCCTATAGCAAACACAGTAGAGTAGAAGAGTGCTCTTTTCTCAAAAGCAGATTGTGTTTCTTGTAAGGCGAGCTAGCGTTTGTTTCCCAGTCCTATATGGAGTTGAATCCGATGCAGTTTCTGGTCCTACGAGCAAGAGTTTTTTTATGGTAAGGGAAGTCACTATTGCGCTCCCATTGCCATACACAGTGCAAATAGCACTCACGTCTGTTCCCAGCAAGTACAGTGTATCGGAATGAAGAGGAGCTACTGTTCTTGTCAGTTTCCTAAGCAGAATTGAACGAGATATGTCCCGCGTGTTTAGGAAGCACAGTTCTTTTGTTCTGAGCATGCTCACTGTTTGGACACCATAGGAAACACAGTAGAGTAGAAGTGTGCTCTTTTCTCAAAAGCAGAGTGTGTTTCTTGTAAGGCGAGCTAGCGTTTGTTTCCCAGTCCTAAATGGAGTTGAATCACATGCTGTTTCTGGTCCTACAAGCAAGAGTTGTTTTCTGGTAAGAAGAGTCACTATTGTGCTCCAATTGTCATACACAGGGCAAATAGCACTGGCGTCTGTTTACAGTATGTACAGTGTATTGGACTGAACAGGATCTACTGTTCTTGTCAGGTTCCTAAGCAGACATGAACTAGACATGGCCGTGTGTGTAGGAAGCACAGTTTTTTTGTTCTGAGCAAGCTCACTGTTCAGAACCCATAGGAAACACAGTAGAGGATAGAGTGCTCTTTCCTCAAAAGCAGAGTGTGTTTCTTGGAAGGCTAGCTAGCGATGGTTCCCAGTCATAAATGGAGTTGAGTCACATGCAGTTTTTTGTCCTACAAGCAAGAGTTGTTTTCTGATAAGACGAGTCACTATTGTGCTCCAATAGCCATACACAGTGCAAATAGCACTCGCGTCTGTTCCCCGCAAGTACAGTGTATTGGACTGAAGAGGAGCTACTGTTCTTGTGAGTTTCCTAAGCAGAGTTGAACTAGATATGGCCGTGTGTGTAGGAAGCACAGTTCTTTTGTTCTGAGCAAGCTCACTGTTCGGACCCCATAGGAAAGACAGTAGAGTAGAAGAGTGATCTTTTCTCAAAAGCAGAGTGTGTTTCATGTAAGGCGAGCTAGCATGTGTTTCCCAGTCCTAAATTGAGTTGAATCACATGCAGTTTCTGGTCCTACGAGCAAGAGTTGTTTTCTGGTAAGGAAAGTCTCTATTGCGCTCCCATTGCCATAAACAGTGCAAATAGCACTCGTTTCTGATCCCAGGAAGTACAGCATATCGGACTGAAGAGGAGCTACTGTTCTTGTAAGTTTCCTAAGCAGAGTTGAACTAGATATGGCCCGTGTGTAGGAAGCACAGTTCTTTTGTTCTGAGCAAGCTCACTGTTCTGGCCCTATAGGAAACACAGTAGAGTAGAAGAGTGCTCTTTTCAATAAAGCAGAGTGTGTTTCTTGTAAGGCCAGCTAGCATTTGTTTCCCAGTCCTAAATGGAGTTGAATCACATGCAGTTTCTGGTGCTACGAGCAAGAGTTTTTTTAAGGTAAGAATAGTCACTATTGCACTGCCATTGCCATACACAGGACAAATAGCACTGGCGTCTGTTACCAGCAAGTACAGTGTATTGGAATGAAGAGGATTTACTCTTCTTGTCAGGTTCCTAATCAGAATTGAACTAGATATGGCCGTGTGTGTTGGAAGCACAGTTCTTTTGTTCTGAGCAAGCTCACTGTTCTGGCCCTACTGAAAATACTTTAGAGTAGAAGAGGGCTCTTTTCTCAAAAGCAGAGTGTGTTTCTTGGAAGGCAAGCTAGCGTTTGTTTCCCAGTCCTAAATGGAGTTGAGTCACATGCAGTTTTTTGTCCTACGAGCAAGAGTTGTTTTCTGGTAAGAAGAGTCACTATTGTGCTCCAATTGCCATACACAGTGCAAATAGCACTCGCGTCTATTCCCAGCATGTACAGTGTATTGGACTGAATAGGATCTACTGTTCTTGTCAGTTTCCTAAGCAGAGTTGAACTAGATATGGTCCGTGTGTGTAGGAAGCACAGTTCTTTTGTTCTCAGCAAGCTCACTGTTCTGGCCCGATAGGAAAAACTGTAGAGTAGAAGAGTGCTCTTTTCTCAAAAGCAGAGTGTGTTTCTTGTAAAACGAGCTATCGTTTGTTTCCCAGTCCTAAATGGAGTTGAATCACATGCAGTTTCTGGTCCTATGAGCAAGAGTTGTTTTCTGGTAAGAAGAGTCACTATTGTGCTCCCATTGTCATACACAGGGCAAATAGCGCTGGCGTCTGTTCCCAGCATGTACAGTGTATTGGACTGAAGAGGATCTACTGCTCTTGTCAGGTTCCTAAGCAGAGTTGAACTAGATATGGCCGTGTGTGTAGGAAGCACAGTTCTTTTGTTCTGAGCAAGCTCACTATTCTGGCCCTATAGGAAACACAGTTGAGTAGACGAGTGCTCTTTTCTCAAAAGCAGAGTGTATTTCATGTAAGACGAGCTAACATTTGTTTCCCAGTCCTAAATGAAGTTGAATCACATGCAGTTTCTGGTCCTACGAGCAAGAGTTGTTTTCTGGTAAGGAAAGTCACTATTTCGCTCCCATTGCCATACACAGTGCAAATAGCCCTCCCGTCTGTTCCCAGCAAGTACAGTGTATCGGACTCTGGAGGATCTACTGTTCTTGTCAGGTTCCTAAGCAGACTTGAACTAGATATGGCCGTGTTTGTAGGAAGCACAGTTTTTTTGTTTTAAGCAAGCTCACTGTTCGGAACACATAGGAAACAGTAGAGTAGAAGAGTGCTCTTTTCTCAAAAGCAGAGTGTGTTTCTTGGAAGGCAAGCTAGCGTTTGTTTCCCAGTCCTAAATGGAGTTGAGTCACATGCAGTTTTTTGTCCTACGAGCAAGAGTTGTTTTCTGGTAAGACGAGTCACTATTGTGTTCCAATTGCCATACACAGTGCAAATAGCATTCGCGTCTATTCCCAGCATGTACAGTGTATAGGACTGAATAGGATCTACTGTTCTTGTCAGGTTCCTAAGCAGAGTTGAACTAGATATGGCCGTGTGTGTAGGAAGCACAGTTCTTTTGTTTTGAGCAAGCTCACTATTCTGGCCCTATAGGAAACACAGCTGAGTAGACGAGTGCTCTTTTCTCAAAAGCAGAGTGTGTTTCATGTAAGGCGAGCTAGCGTTTGTTTCCCAGTCCTAAATGGAGTTGAATCACATGCAGTATCTGGTCCTAGGAGCAAGAGTTGTTTTCTGGTAAGGAAGTCACTATTGTGCTCCCATTGCCATTCACAGTGCAAATAGCACTCGCGTCTGTTCCCAGCAAGTACAGTGTATCGGACTGAAGAGGAGCTACTGTTCTTGTCAGTTTCCTAAGCAGAGTTGAACGAGATATGGCCCGTGTGTGTAGGAAGCACAGTTCTTTTGTTCTGAGCAAGCTCATTGTTTGGACCCCATAGGAAACACAGTAGAGTAGAAGAGTGCTCTTTTCTCTAAAGCAGAGTGTTTTTCTTGTAAGGTGAGCTCGCGTTTGTTTCCCAGTCCTAAATGGAGTTGAGTCACATGCAGTTTTTGGTCCTATGAGCAAGAGTTGTTTTCTGGTAAGAAGAGTCACTATTGCGCTCCAAATGCCATACACAGTGCAAATAGTACTCGTGTCTGCTCCCTTCAAGTACAGTGTATTGGACTGATTAGGAGCTACTGCTTTTGTCAGTTTCCTAACTAGATATGACCGTGAGTGTAGGAAGCACTGTTCTTTTGTTCTGAGCAAGCTCACTGTTTTGGTCCTATAGGAAACACAGTTGAGTAGAAGAGTGCTCTTTTCTCAAAAGCAGAGTGTGTTTCTTGTAAGGCGAGCTCGCGTTTCTTTCCCAGTCCTAAATGGAGTTGCGTAACATCCAGTTTTTGGTCCTACGAGCAAGAGTTGTTTTCTGGTAAGAAGAGTCACTATTGCGCTCTAATTGCCATACACAGTGCAAATAGCACTCGCGTCTGTTCCCCGCAAGTACAGCGTATTGGGCTGAATAGGAGCTACTGTTCTTGTCAGTTTCCTAAGCAGAGTTGAACTAGATATGGTCCGTGTGTGTAGGAAGCACAGTTCTTTTGTTCTCAGCAAGCTCACTGTTCTGGCCCGATAGGAAAAACTGTAGAGTAGAAGAGTGCTCTTTTCTCAAAAGCAGAGTGTGTTTCTTGTAAAACGAGCTATCGTTTGTTTCCCAGTCCTAAATGGAGTTGAATCACATGCAGTTTCTGTTCCTATGAGCAAGAGTTGTTTTCTGGTAAGAAGAGTCACTATTGTGCTCCCATTGTCATACACAGGGCAAATAGCGCTGGCGTCTGTTCCCAGCATGTACAGTGTATTGGACTGAAGAGGATCTACTGCTCTTGTCAGGTTCCTAAGCAGAGTTGAACTAGATATGGCCGTGTGTGTAGGAAGCACAGTTCTTTTGTTCTGAGCAAGCTCACTATTCTGGCCCTATAGGAAACACAGCTGAGTAGACGAGTGCTCTTTTCTCAAAAGCAGAGTGTGTTTCATGTAAGGCGAGCTAGCATTTGTTTCCCAGTCCTAAATGAAGTTGAATCACATGCAGTTTCTGGTCCTACGAGCAAGAGTTGTTTTCTGGTAAGGAAAGTCTATTTCGCTCCCATTGCCATACACAGTGCAAATAGCTCTCCCGTCTGTTCCCAGCAAGTACAGTGTATCGGACTCTAGAGGATCTACTGTTCTTGTCAGGTTCCTAAGCAGAATTGAACTAGATATGGCCGTGTTTGTAGGAAGCACAGTTTTTTTGTTCTGAGCAAGCTCACTGTTCGGAACACATAGGAAACAGTAGAGTAGAAGAGTGCTCTTTTCTCAAAAGCAGAGTGTGTTTCTTGGAAGGTGAGCTAGTGTTTGTTTCCCAGTCCTAAATGGACTTGAGTCACATGCAGTTTTTTGTCCTACGAGCAAGAGTTGTTTTCTGTTAAGATGAGTCACTATTGTGCTCCAATTGCCATACACAGTGCAAATAGCACTCGCGTCTATTCCCAGCATGTACAGTGTATTGGACTGAATAGGATCTACTGTTCTTGTCAGTTTCCTAAGCAGAGTTGAACTAGATATGGTCCGTGTGTGTAGGATTCACAGTTCTTTTGTTCTCAGCAAGCTCACTGTTCTGGCCCTATAAAAACACAGTAGAGTAGAAGAGTGCTCTTTTCTCAAAAGCAGAGTGTGTTTCTTGTAAGGCCAGCTAGCGTTTGTTTCCCAGTCCTAAATGGAGTTGAATCACATGCAGTATCTGGTCCTAGGAGCAAGAGTTGTTTTCTGGTAAGGAAGTCACTATTGTGCTCCCATTGCCATACACAGTGCAAATAGCACTCGCGTCTGTTCCCAGCAAGTACAGTGTATCGGACTGAAGAGTAGCTACTGTTCTTGTCAGTTTCCTAAGCAGAGTTGAACGAGATATGGCCCGTGTGTGTAGGAAGCACAGTTCTTTTGTTCTGAGCAAGCTCATTGTTTGGACCCCATAGGAAACACAGTAGAGTAGAAGAGTGCTCTTTTCTCTAAAGCAGAGTGTTTTTCTTGTAAGGTGAGCTCGTGTTTGTTTCCCAGTCCTAAATGGAGTTGAGTCACATGCAGTTTTTGGTCCTATGAGCAAGAGTTGTTTTCTGGTAAGAAGAGTCACTATTGCGCTCCAAATGCCATACACAGTGCAAATAGTACTCGTGTCTGCTCCCTTCAAGTACAGTGTATTGGACTGATTAGGAGCTACTGTTTTTGTCAGTTTCCTCAGCAGAGTTGAACTAGATAAGGTCCGTGTGTGCCAAGCACAGTTCTTTTGTTCTAAGCAAGCTCACTGTTGGACCCCATGGGAAACACAGTAGAGTAGAAGAGTGCTCTTTTCTCAAAAGCAGAGTGTTTTTCTTGTAAGGCGAGCTAGCGTTTGTTTCCCAGTCCTACATGGAGTTGAATCACATGCAGTTCCTGGTACTGCGAGCAAAAGTTGTTTTCTGGTAAGAAGAATCACTATTGTGCTCCCATTGTCATACACAAGGCAAATAACACTGGCGTCTGTTCTCAGCATGTACAGTGTATTGGACTGAAGAGGATCTACTGTTCTTGTCAGTTTCCTCAGCACAGTTGAACTAGATATGTTCCATGTGTGTCGGAAGCACAGTTCTTTTGTTCTGAGCAAGCTCACTGTTTGGACCCTATTGGAAACACAGTAGAGTAGAAGAGTGCTCATTTCTCAAAAGCAGACTGTGTTTCTAGTAAGGCGAGCTAGCGTTTGTTTCCCAGTCCTAAATGGAGTTGAATCACATGCAGTTTCTGGTCCTACGAGCAAGAGTTGTTTTCTGGTAAGGAAGTCACTATTGTGCTCCCATTGCCATACACAGTGCAAATAGCACTCGCGTCTGTTCCCAGCAAGTACAGTGTATCGGACTGAAGAGGATCTACTGTTATCGTCAGTTTCCTAAGCAGAGTTGAACGAGATATGGCCCGTGTGTGTAGGAAGCACAGTTCTTTTGTTCTGAGCAAGCTCACTGTTTGGACCCCATAGGAAACACAGTAGAGTAGAAGAGTGCTCTTTTCTCAAAGCAGAGTGTGTTTCTTGTAGGGAGAGCTAGTGTTTGTTTCCCAGTCCTAAAAGGAGTTTAATCACATGCAGTTTCTGGTCCTACAAGCTAGAGTTGTTTTCTTGTGAGAAGAGTCACTATTGCGCTGCCTTTGCCATACACAGGACAAATAGCACTGGCGTGTTTTCCCAGCAAGTACAGTGTATTGGATGGAAGAGGATCTACTGTTCTTGTCAGGTTCCTAAGCAGACTTGAACTAGATATGGCCGTGTGTGTAGGAAGCACAGTTTTTTTGTTCTGAGCAAGCTCACTCTTCGGAACCCATAGGAAACACAGTAGAGTAGAAGAGTGCTCTTTTCTCAAAAGCAGAGTGTGTTTCTTGGAAGGTGAGCTAGCGTTTGTTTCCCAGTCCTAAATGGAGTTGAGTCACATGCAGTTTTTTGTCCTACGAGCAAGAGTTGTTTTCTGGTAAGACGAGTCACTATTGTGCTCCATTAGCCATACACAGTGCAAATAGCAGTCCCGTCTGTTCCCAGGAAGTACAGTGTATCGGACTGAAGAGGAGCTACTGTTCTTGTCAGTTTCCTAATCAGAGTTGAACTAGATATGGCCCGAGTGTAGGAAGCACAGTTCTTTTGTTCTGAGCAAGCTCACTGTTCTGGCCCTATAGTAAACACAGTAGAGTAGAAGAGTGCTCTTTTCTCTAAAGCAGAGTGTGTTTCTTGTAAGGCGAGCTAGCGTTTGTTTCCCAGTCCTAAATGGAGTTGAATCACATGCAGTTTCTGGTCCTACGAGCAAGAGTTGTATTATGGTAAGAAGAGTCTCTATTGTGCTGCCATTGCCATACACAGGACAAATAGCACTGTTGTCTTTTCCCAGCAGTACAGAGTATTGGACTGAAGAGGATCTACTGTTCTTGTCAGGTTCCTAAGCAGAATTGAACTAGATATGGCCGTGTGTGTAGGAAGCACAGTTCTTTTGTTCTGAGCAAGTTCACTGTTCGGACCTCTTAGGAAACACAATAGAGTAGAAGAGTGCTTTTTTCTCTAAATCAGAGTGTGTTTCTTGTAAGTCGAGTTAGTGTTTGTATCCCACTCCTAAATGGAGATGAATCACATGCAGTTTCTGGTCCTACAAGCAAGAGTTGTTTTCTGGTAAGAAGAGTCACTATTGTGCTCCCATTGTCACACAAAAGGGCCAATAGCACGCGCGTCTGTTCCCAGCATGTGCAGTGTATTGGACTGAAGAGAATCTACGGTTCTTGTCAGGTTCCTAAGCAGAGTTGAACCAGATATGGCCATGTGTGTAGGAAGCACAGTTCTTTTGTTCTGAGCAAGCTCACTGTTCTGTCCCTATAGGAAACACAGTAGAGTAGAAAAGTGCTCTTTTCTCAAAAGCAGATTGTGTTTCTTGTAAGGCGAGCTAGAATTTGTTTCCCAGTCCTATATGGAGTTGAATCACATGCAGTTTCTGGTCCTACGATCAAGAGTTGTTTTTTGGTAAGGAAAGTCTCTATTGCGCTCCCATTGCCATACATAGTGCAAATAGCACTCGCGTCTGTTCCCAGCAAGTACAGTGTATCGGACTGAAGAGGAGCTACTGTTCTTGTCAGTTTCCTAAGCAGAGTTGAACTAGATATGGCCCGCGTGTTTAGGAAGCACAGTTCTTTTGTTCTGAGCAAGCTCTCTGTTCGGACCCCATAGGAAACTCAGTAGAGTAGAATTGTGCTCTTTTCTCAAAAGCAGAGTGTGTTTCTTGTAAGGCGAGCTAGTGTTTGTTTCCCAGTCCTAAATGGAGTTGAATCCCATGCAGTTTCTGGTCCTAGGAGTAAGAGTTGTTTCTGGTAAGAAGAGTCACTATTGCACTGCCATTGCCATACACAGGACAAATAGCACTGGCGTCTGTTCCCAGGAAGTAGAGTGTATCGGACTGAAGAGTAGCTACTGTTGTTGTCAGTTTCCTAAGCAGAGTTGAACGAGATATGTCCCGCGTGTTTAGGAAGCACAATTCTTTTGTTCTGAGCAAGCTCACTGTTTGGACACCATAGGATACACAGTAGAGTAGAAGAGTGCTCTTTTCTCAAAAGCAGAGTGTGTTTCTTGTAAGGCGAGCTAGCGTTTGTTTCCCAGTCCTAAATGGAGTTGAATCACATGCAGTTTCTGGTCCTATGAGCAAGAGTTGTTTTCTGGTAAGAAGAGTCACTATTGAGCTGCCATTTCCATACACAGGACAAATAACACTGGCGTCTTTTCCCAGCAAGTACAGTGTATTGGATGGAAGAGGATCTACTGTTCTTGTCAGGTTCCTAAGCAGACTTGAACTAGATATGGCCGTGTGTGTAGGAAGCAAAGTTTTGTTGTTCTGAGCAAGCTCACTGTTCAGAACCCATAGGAAACACAGTAGAGGATAGAGTGCTCTTTCCTCAAAAGCAGAGTGTGTTTCTTGGAAGGCGAGCTAGCGATGGTTCCCAGTCATAAATGGAGTTGAGTCACATGCAGTTTTTTGTCCTATGAGCAAGAGTTGTTTTCTGGTATGGCGAGTCACTATTGTGCTCCAATAGCCATACACAGTACAAATAGCACTCGCGTCTGTTCCCCGCAAATACAGTGTATTGGACTGAAGAGGAGCTACTGTTCTTGTGAGTTTCCTAAGCAGAGTTGAACTAGATATGGCCCGTGTGTGTAGGAAGCACAGTTCTTTTGTTCTGAGCAAGCTCACTGTTCGGACCACATAGGAAAGACAGTAGAGTAGAAGAGTGCTCTTTCCTCAAAAGCAGAGTGTGTTTCATGTAAGGCGAGCTAGCATTTGTTTGCCAGTCCTAAATTGAGTTGAATCACATGCAGTTTCTGGTCCTACGAGCAAGAGTTGTTTTCTGGTAAGGAAAGTCTCTATTGCGCTTCCCTTGCCATACACAGTGCAAATAGCACTCGTTTCTGATCCCAGGAAGTACAGCATATCGGACTGAAGAGGAGCTACTGTTCTTGTCAGTATCCTAAGCAGAGTTAAACTAGATATGGCACATGTGTAGGAAGCACAGTTCTTTTGTTCTGAGCAAGCTCACTGTTCTGGCCCTATAGGAAACACAGTAGAGTAAAAGAGTGCTCTTTTCAATAAAGCAGAGTGTGTTTCTTGTAAGGCGAGCTAGCGTTTGTTTCCCAGTCCTAAATGGCGTTGAATCACATGCAGTTTCTGGTCCTACGAGCAAGAGTTGTTTTATGGTAAGAAGAGTCACTATTGCACTGCCATTGCCATACACAGGACAAATAGCACTGTTGTCTGTTCCCAGCAGTACAGTGTATTGGACTGAAGAGGATCTACTGTTCTTGTCAGGTTCCTAAGCAGAATTGAACTAGGTGTGGCGGTGTGTGTAGGAAGCTCGATTTTTTGTTCTGAGCAAGCTCACTGTTCGGACCTCATAGGAAACACAGTAGTGTAGAAAAGTGCTCTTTTCTCAAAAGCAGAGTGTCTTTCTTGTAAGGTGAGCTAGCGTTTGTTTCCTAGTCCTAAATGGAGTTCAATCACAGGCAGTTTCCAGTCCTATGAGCAAGAGTTTTTTTCTGTTAAGAAGAGTCAATATTGCGCTGCCATTGCCATACACAGGACAAATAGTACTGGAGTCTCTTCCCAGCAAGTACAGTGTATTGGACTGAAGAGGATCTACTGTTCTTGTCAGGTTCCTAAGCAGAATTGAACTAGATATGGCCGTGTGTGTAGGAAGCACAGTTCTTTTGTTCTGAGCAAGTTCACTGTTTGGACCTCTTAGGAAACACAATAGAGTAGAAGAGTGCTTTTTTCTCTAACTCAGAGTGTGTTTCTTGTAAGGCGAGTTAGTGTTTGTTTCACAGTCCTAAATGGAGTTGAATCACATGCAGTTTCTGGTCCTATGAGCAAGAGTTGTTTTCTGCTAAGAAGAGTAACTATTGTGCTCCCATTGTCATACACAGGGCAAATAGCACACGCGTCTGTTTCCAGCATGTACACTTTATTGGACTGAAGAGGATCTACTGTTCTTGTCAGGTTCCTAAGCAGAGTTGAACTAGATATGGCCGTGTGTGTAGGAAGCACAGTTCTTTTGTTCTGAGCAAGCTCACTGTTCTGGCCTTATAGGAAACACCGTAGAGTAGAAGAGTGCTCTTTTCTCAAAAGCAGAGTGTATTTCTTGTAAGGCGAGCTAGCGTTTGTTTCCCAGTTCTATATGGAGTTGAATCACATGCAGTTTCTGGTCCTACGAGCAAGAGTTGTTTTTTGGTAAGGAAAGTCACTATTGCACTCCCATTGCCATAAACAGTGCAAATAGCACTCGCGTCTGTTCCCAGCAAGTACAGTATATCGGAGTGAAGAGGAGCTACTGTTCTTGTCAGTTTCCTAAGCAGAGTTAAACGAGATATGTCCCGCGTGTGTAGGAAGCACAGTTCTTTTGTTCTGAGCAAGCTCACTGTTTGGACACCATAGGAAATATAGTACAGTAGAAGAGTGCTCTTTTCTCTAAAGCAGAGTGTGTTTCTTTTAAGGCGAGCTAGCATTTGTTTCCCAGTCCTAAATGGAGTTGAATCACATGCAGTTTCTGGTCCTACAAGCAAGAGTTGTTTTCTGGTAAGAAGAGTCACTATTGCGCTGCAATTGCCATACACAGGACAAATAGCACTGGCGTCTCTTCCCAGCAAGTACAGTGTATTGGACTGAAGAGGAGCTACTGTTCTTGTCAGGTTCCTAATCAGACTTGAACTAGATATGGCCATGTTTGTAGGAAGCACAGTTTTTTTGTTCTGAGCAAGCTCACTGTTCGGACCCCATAGGGAACACAGTAGAGTAGAAGAGTGCTCTTTTCTCTAAAGCAGAGTGTGTTTCTTGTAAGGCGAGCTTGCCTTTGTTTACCAGTCCTAAATGGAGTTGTCACAGGCAGTTTTTTGTCCTACGAGCAAGAGTTGTTTTCTGGTAAGAAGAGTCACTATTGTGCTTCAATTGCCATACACAGTGCAAATAGCACTCGCGTCTGTTCCCAGCAAGTACAGTGTATTAGACTGAATAAAAGCTACTGTTCTTGTCAGTTTCCTAAGCAGAGTTGAACTAGATATGGCCCGTGTGTGTAGGAAGCACAGTTCTTTTGTTCTGAGCAAGCTCACTGTTTGGACCCCATAGGAAACACAGTAGAGTAGAAGAGTGCTCTTTTCTCAAAAGCAGAGTGTGTTTCATGTAAGGCGAGCTAGCATTTGTTTCCCAGTCCTAAATGAAGTTGAATCACATGCAGTTTCTGGTCCTACGAGCAAGAGTTGTTTTCTGGTAAGGAAAGTCACTATTGCGCTCCCATTGCCATACACAGTGCAAATAGCCCTCCCGTCTGTTCCCAGCAAGTACAGTGTATCGGACTCTAGAGGATCTACTGTTCTTGTCAGGTTCCTAAGCAGACTTGAACTAGATATGGCTGTGTTTGTAGGAAGCACATTTTTTTTTGTTCTGAGCAAGCTCACTGTTCGGAACACATAGGAAACAGTAGAGTAGAAGAGTGCTCTTTTCTCAAAAGCAGAGTGTGTTTCTTGGAAGGCGAGCTAGCGTTTGTTTCCCAGTCCTAAATGGAGTTGAGTCACATGCAGTTTTTTGTCCTACGAGCAAGAGTTGTTTTCTGATAAGACGAGTCACTATTGTGCTCCAATAGCCATACACAGTGCAAATAGCACTCGCGTCTGTTCCCCGCAAGTACAGTATATTGGACTGAAGAGGAGCTACTGTTCTTGTGAGTTTCCTAAGCAGAGTTGAACTAGATATGGCCCGTGTGTGTAGGAAGCACAGTTCTTTTGTTCTGTGCAAGCTCACTGTTCGGACCCCATAGGAAAGACAGTAGAGTAGAAGGGTGCTCTTTTCTCAAAAGCAGAGTGTGTTTCATGTAAGGCGAGCTAGCATTTGTTTCCCAGTCCTAAATTGAGTTGAATCACATGCAGTTTCTGGTCCTACGAGCAAGAGTTGTTTTCTGGTAAGGAAAGTCTCTATTGTGCTCCCATTGCCATAAACAATGCAAATAGCACTCGTTTCTGATCCCAGGAAGTACAGCATATCGGACTGAAGAGGAGCTACTGTTCTTGTAAGTTTCCTAAGCAGAGTTGAACTAGATATGGCCCGTGTGTAGGAAGCACAGTTCTTTTGTTCTGAGCAAGCTCACTGTTCTGGCCCCCATAGGAAACACAGTAGAGTAGAAGAGTGCTCTTTTCTCTAAAGCAGAGTGTTTTTCTCGTAAGGTGAGCTCGCGTTTGTTTCCCAGTCCTAAATGGAGTTGAGTCACATGCAGTTTTTGGTCCTATGAGCAAGAGTTGTTTTCTGGTAAGAAGAGTCACTATTGCGCTCCAAATGCCATACACAGTGCAAATAGTACTCGCGTCTGCTCCCTTCAAGTACAGTGTACTGGACTGATTAGGAGCTACTGTTTTTGTCAGTTTCCTCAGCAGAGTTGAACTAGATAAGGTCCGTGTGTGGGAAGCACAGTTCTTTTGTTCTGAGCAAGCTCACTGTTGGACCCCATAGGAAACTCAGTAGAGTAGAAGAGTGCTCTTTTCTCAAAAGCAGAGTGTGTTTCTTGTAAGGCGAGCTAGCGTTTGTTTCCCAGTCCTAAATGGAGTTGAATCACATGCAGTTTCTGGTCCTACGAGCAAGAGTTGTTTTCTGGTAAGAAGAGTCATTATTGCGCTGCCATTGCCCTACACAGGACAAATAGCACTGGCGTCTGTTCCCAGCAAGTACAGTGCATTGGACTGAAGAGGAGCTACTGTTCTTGTCTTTTTTTTAAGCAGAGCTGAACTAGATATGGTCCGTGTGTGTAGGAAGCACGGTTCTTTTGTTCTGAGCAAGCTCACTGTTTGGACCCCATAGGAAACACAGTAGAGTAAAAGAGTGCTCTTTTCTCAAAAGCAGAGTGTGTTTCTTGTAAGGCGAGCTAGCGTTTGTTTCCCAGTCCAAATTGGAGTTGAATCACATGCAGTTTCTTGTCCTACAAGCAAGAGTTGTTTTATGGTAAGAAGAGTCACTATTGTGCTGCCATTGCCATACACAGGACAAATAGCACTGTTGTCTGTCCCCAGCAGTACAGTGTATTGGACTGAAGAGGATCTACTTTTCTTCTCAGGTTTCTAAGCAGAATTGAACTAGGTGTGGTGGTGTGTGTAGGAATCACGTTTTTTTGTTCTGAGCAGGCTCACTGTTCGGACCTCATAGGAAACACAGTAGAGTAGCATAGTGCTCTTTTCTCAAAAGCAGAGTGTGTTTCTTGTAAGGCGAGGTAGCGTTTGTTTCCCAGTCCTAAATGGAGTTCAATCACAGGCAGTTTCCGGTCCTATGAGCAAGAGTTGTTTTCTGGTAAAAAAAAGTTACTATTGTGCTCCCATTGCCATACAGAGTGCAAATAGCACTCGCGTCTGTTCCCAGCAAGTGCAGTGTATTGGACTGAATCAGAGCTACTGTTCTTGTCAGTTTCCTAAGGAGAGTTGAACTAGATATGAGCGTTGTGTGTAGGAATCACAGTTCTTTTGTTCAGAGCAAGCTCACTCTTTGGACCCCATAGGAAACACAGTAGAGTAGAAGAGTGCTCTTTTCTCAAAAGCAGAGTGTGTTTCTTGTAAGTTGAGCTAGCGTTTTTTTCCAGTCCAATATGGAGTTGAATCACATGCAGTTTCTGGTCCTACAAACAAGAGTTGTTTTCTGGTAAGAAGAGTCACTATTGTGCTGCCATTGCCATACACAGGACAAATAGCACTGGCGTCTTTTCCCATCAAGTACAGTGTATTGGACGGAAGAGGATCTATTGTTCTTGTCAGGTTCCTAAGCAGATTTGAACTAGATATGGCCGTGTGTGTAGGAAGCACAGGTTTTTTGTTCTGAGCAAGCTCACTGTTCTAACCCAATAGGAAACACAGTAGAGTAGAAGAGTGCTCTTTTCTCTAAAGCTGAGTGTGTTTCCTGTAAGGCGAGCTTGCGTTTGTTTCCCAGTCCTAAATGGAGTTGAGTCACAGGCAGTTTTTGGTCCTATGAGCAAGAGTTGTTTTCTGGTAAGAAGAGTCACTATTGTGCTCCAAATGCCATACACAGTGCAAATAGCACTCGCATCTGTTTATATCAAGTACAGTGTATTGGACTGAATAGGAGCTACTGTTCTTGTCAGTTTCCTAAGCAGAGTTGAACTAGATATTTCCCGTGTAGGAAGCACAGTTCTTTTGTTCTGAATCAAGCTCACTGTTTGGACCACATAGGAAACACAGTAGAGTAGAAGAGTCCTCTTTTCTCGAAAGCAGAGTGTGTTTCTTGTAAGGCGAGGTAGCGTTTGTTTCCAAGTCCTAAATGGAGTTGAATCACATGCAGTTTCTGGTCCTACGAGCAAGAGTTGTTTTCTGGTAAGAAGAGTCACTATTGTGCTGCCATTGCCATTACACAGGACAAATAGCACTGGCGTCTCTTCCCAGCAAGTACAATGTATTGGACTGAAGAGGATCTACTGTTCTTGTCAGTTTCCTAAGCAAACTTGAAATAGATATGGCCGTGTGTTTAGGAAGCACAGTTCTTTTGTTCTGAGCAAGCTCACAGTTTGGACCCCATAGGAAACTCAGTAGAGTAGAAGAGTGCTCTTTTCTCAAAAGCAAAGTGTGTTTCATGTAAGGCAAGCTAGCATTTGTTTCCCAGTGCTAAATGGAGTTGAATCCCATGCAGTTTCTGGTCCGACGAGCAAGAGTTGTTTTATGGTAAGAAGAGTCACTATTGCGCTGCCATTGCCCTACACAGGACAAATAGCACTGGCGTCTGTTCCCAGCAAGTACAATGTATTGGACTGAAGAGGAGCTACTGTTCTTGTCAGTTTCCTAAGCAGAGCTGAACTAGATATGGTCCGTGTGTGTAGGAAGCACAGTTCTTTTGTTCTGAGCAAGCTCACTGTTTGGACCCCATAGGAAACACAGTAGAGTAGAAGAGTGCTCTTTTTTCTAAAGCAGAGTGTGTTTCTTGTAAGGCGAGCTAGCATTTGTTTCCCAGTCCTAAATGGAGTTGAATCACATGCAGTTTCTGGTCCTACGAGCAAGAGTTGTTTTCTGGTAAGAAGAGTCACTATTGTGCTGCCATTGCCATACACAAGACAAATAGCACTGTCGTCTGTTCCCAGCAAGGACAGTGTATTGGACTGAAGAGGATGTACTGTTCTTGTCAGGTTCCTAAGCAGAATTAAACTAGATATGGCCGTGTGTGTAGGAAGCACAGTTCTTTTGTTCTGAGCAAGCTCTCTGTTCGGACCCCATAGGAAACACAGTAGAGTAGAATTGTGCTCTTTTCTGAAAAGCAAAGTGTGTTTCTTGTAAGGCGAGCTAGCATTTGTTTCCCAGTCCTAAATGGAGTTGAATCACATGCAGTTTCTGTTCCTACGAGCAAGAGTTGTTTTCTGGTAAGGAAAGTAACTATTGAGCTCCCATTGCCATACACAGTGCAAATAGCACTCGCGTCTGTTCCCTGCAAATACAGTGTGTTGGACTGAAGAGGAGCTACTGTTCTTGTCAGTTTCCTAAGCAGAGTTGAACTAGATATGGTCGGTGTGTGTAGTAAGTACAGTTCTTTTGTTCTGAGCAAGCTCACTGTTCGGACCCCATAGGAAACACAGTAGAGTAGAATTGTGCTCTTTTCTCAAAAGCAGAGTGTGTTTCTTGTAAGGCGAGCTAGCATTTGTTTCCCAGTCCTAAATGGAGTTGAATCCCATGCAGTTTCTGTTCCTACGAGCAAGAGTTGTTTTCTGGTAAGGAAAGTAACTATTGAGCTCCCATTGCCATACAGAGTGCAAATAGCACTTGCGTCTGTTCCCAGCAAATACAGTGTATCGGACTGAAGTGGAGCTACTGTTCTTGTCAGTTTCCTAAGCAGAGTTGAACTAGATATGGTCGGTGTGTGTAGGAAGCACAGTTCTTTTGTTCTGAGCAAGCTCACTGTTCTGGCCCTATAGGAAACACAGTAGAGTAGAAGAGTGCTCTTTTCTCTAAAGCAGAGTGTGTTTCTTGTAAGGAGAGCTAGCGTTTGTTTCCCAGTCCTAAACGGAGTTGAATCACATGCAGTTTCTGGTCCTACGAGCAAGAGTTGTTTTATGGTAAGAAGAGTCACTATTGCGCTGCCATTGCCATACACAGGACAAATAGCACTGTTGTCTGTTCCCAGGAGTACAGTGTATTGGACTGAAGAGGATCTACTGTTCTTGTCAGGTTCTTAACCAGAATTGAACTAGGTGTGGCGGTGTGTGTAAGAAGCACGTTTTTTTTGTTCTGAGCAAGCTCACTGTTCGGACCTCATAGGAAACACAGTAGAGTAGAAGAGTGCTCTTTTCTCAAAAGCAGAGTGTGTTTCATGTAAGGCGAGCTAGAGTTTGTTTCCTAATCCAAAATTGAGTTCAATCACAGGCAGTTTCCGGTCCTATGAGCAAGTGTTGTTTTCTGGTAAGGAAAGTTACTATTGTGCTCCCATTGCCATACACAGTGCAAATAGCACTCGCGTCTGTTCCCAGGAAGTACAGTGTATTGGACTGAAGAGGAGCTACTGTTCTTGTCAGTTTCCTAAGCAGAGTTGAACTAGATATGGCCCGTGTGTAGGAAGCACAGTTCTTTTGTTCTGAGCAAGCTCACTGTTCTGGCCCTATAGGAAACACAGTAGAGTAGAAGAGTGCTCTTTTCTCTAAAGCAGATTGTGTTTCTTGTAAGGCGAGCTAGCGTTTGTTTCCCAGTCCTAAATGGAGTTGAATCACATGCAATTTCTGGTCCTACGAGCAAGAGTTGTTTTATGGTAAGAAGAGTCACTATTGCGCTGCCATTGCCATACACAGGACAAATAGCACTGGCGTCTGTTCCCAGCAAGTATAGTGTATTGGACTGAAGAGGATCTACTGTTCTTGTCAGGTTCCTAAGCAGAATTGAACTAGATATGGCCGTGTGTGTATGAAGCACAGTTCTTTTGTTCTGAGCAAGCTCTCTGTTCGGACCCCATAGGAAACACAGTAGAGTAGAATTGTGCTCTTTTCTCAAAAGCAGAGTGTTTTTCTTGTAAGGCGAGCTAGCGTTTGTTTCCCAGTCCTAAATAGAGTTGAATCCCATGCAGTTTCTGTTCCTATGAGCAAGAGTTGTTTTCTGGTAAGGAAAGTAACTATTGAGCTCCCATTGCCATACACAGTGCAAATAGCACTCGAGTATGTTCCCAGCAAATACAGTGTATCGGACTGAAGAGGAGCTACTGTTCTTGTCAGTTTCCTAAGCAGAGTTGAACTAGATATGGTCGGTGTGTGTAGGAAGCACAGTTCTTTTGTTCTGAGCAAGCTCACTGTTCGGACCCCATAGGAAACACAGTAGAGTAGAATTGTGCTCTTTTGTCAGAAGCAGAGTGTGTTTCTTGTAAGGCGATCTAGCGTTTTTTTCCCAGTCCTAAATGGAGTTCAATCACAGGCAGTTTCCGGTCCTATGAGCAAGAGTTGTTTACTGGTAAAAAAAAGTTACTATTGTGCTCCCATTGCCATACACAGTGCAAATAGCACTCGCGTCTGTTACCAGCAAGTGCAGTGTATTGGACTGAATCGGAGCTACTGTTCTTGTCAGTTTCCTAAGGAGAGTTGAACTAGATATGATCGTTGTGTGTAGGAATCACAGTTCTTTTGTTCAGAGTAAGCTCACTCTTTGGACCCCATAGGAAACACAGTAGAGTAGAAGAGTGCTCTTTTCTTAAAAGCAGAGTGTGTTTCTTGTAAGGCGAGCTAGCTTTTTTTTCCCAGTCCAATATGGAGTTGAATCACATGCAGTTTCTGGTCCTACAAAAAAGAGTTGTTTTCTGGTAAGAGGAGTCACTATTGTGCTGCCATTGCCATACACAGGACAAATAGCACTGGCGTCTTTTCCCATCAAGTACAGTGTATTGGACGGAAGAGGATCTACTGTTCTTGTCAGGTTCCTAAGCAGATTTGAACTAGATATGGCCGTGTGTGTAGGAAGCACATTTTTTTTGTTCTGAGCAAGCTCACTGTTCTAACCCCATAGGAAACACAGTAGAGTAGAAGAGTGCTCTTTTCTCTAAAGCAGAGTGTGTCTTGTAAGGCGAGCTTGCATTTGTTTCCCAGTCCTAAATGGAGTTGAGTCACAGGCAGTTTTTGGTCCTATGAGCAAGAGTTGTTTTCTGGTAAGAAGAGTCTCTATTGCGCTGCCATTGCCATACACAGTGCAAATAGCACTCGCGTCTGTTCCCTGCAAATACAGTGTATCGGACTGAAGAGGAGCTACTGTTCTTGTCAGTTTGCTAAGCAGAGTTGAACTAGATATGGTCGGTGTGTGTAGGAAGCACAGTTCTTTTGTTCTGAGCAAGCTCACTGTTCGGACCCCATAGGAAACACAGTAGAGTAGAATTGTGCTCTTTTCTCAGAAGCAGAGTGTGTTTCTTGTAAGGCGAGCTAGCGTTTGTTTCCCAGTCCTAAATGGAGTTGAATCCCATGCAGTTTCTGTTCCTACGAGCAAGAGTTGTTTTCTGGTAAGGAAAGTAACTATTGAACTCCCATTGCCATACACAGTGCAAATAGCACTCGCGTCTGTTCCCAGCAAGTACAGTGTATCGGACTGAAGAGGAGCTACTGTTCTTGTCAGTTTCCTAAGCAGAGTTGAACTAGATATGGTCGGTGTGTGTAGGAAGCACAGTTCTTTTGTTCTGAGCAAGCTCACTGTTCGGACCCCATAGGAAACACAGTAGAGTAGAATTGTGCTCTTTTGTCAGAAGCAGAGTGTGTTTCTTGTAAGGCGAGCTAGCGTTTGTTTCCCAGTCCTAAATGGAGTTGAATCCCATTCAGTTTCTGTTCCTACGAGCAAGAGTTGTTTTCTGGTAAGGAAAGTAACTATTGAGCTCCCATTGCCATACACAGTGCAAATAGCACTCGCGTCTGTTCCCAGCAAATACAGTGTATCGGACTGAAGAGGAGCTACTGTTCTTGTCAGTTTCCTAAGCAGAGTTGAACTAGATATGGCGCGTGTGTGTAGGAATCCCAGTTCTTTTGTACTGTAAGCTCACTGATCGAACCCACGGGAAACAGAGTAGAGTAGAACAGTGCTCTTTTCTCAAAAGCGGAGTGTGTTTCTTGTAAGGCGAGCTAGCATTTATTTCCCAGTCCTAAATGGAGTTGAATCACATGCAGTTTCTGGTTCTACGAGCAAGAGTTGCTTTCTGGTAAGAAGAGTCATTATTGCGCTCCCATTATCATACACAGGGCAAAGAGCACTGGCGTCTGTTCCCAGCATGTACAGTGTACTGGACTGAAGAGGATCTACTGTTCTTGTCAGTTTCCTAAGCAGAGTTGAACTAGATATAGTCTGTGTGTAGGAAGCACAGTTCTTTTGTTCTGAGCAAGCTCACTATTCTGGCCTTACAAAAAACACATTAGACTAGAAAAGTGCTCTTTTCTCAAAAGCAGAGTGTGTTTATTGTAAGGCGAGCTAGCGTTTGTTTCCCAGTTATAAATAGAGTTGAATCACATGCAGTTACTGGTCCTACGAACAAGAGTTGTTTTCTCGTAAGAAGAGTCACTATTGTGCTACCATTATCATACACAGGGCAAATAGCAATGGCGTCTGTTCCCAGCATGTACAGTGTATTGGACTGAAGAGGAGCTACTGTTCTTGTCAGTTTCCTAAGAAGAGTTGTACTAGATATAGCCCGTGTGTGTAGGAAGCACAGTTCTTTTGTTCTGAGCAAGCTAACTATTCTGGCCCTATAGGAAACACAGTAGAGTAGAAGACTGCTCTTTTCTCAAAAGCAGAGTGTTTTTCTTGTAAAGTGAGCTAGCGTTTGTTTCCCAGTCCTAAATGGAGTTGAATCACATGCAGTTTCTGGTCCTACGAGCAAGAGTTGTTTTCTGGTAAGAAGAGTCACTGTTGTGCTCCCATTGTCATACACAGGGCAAATAGCACTGGCGTCTGCTCCCAGCAAGTACAGAGTATGGGACGGAAGAGGATCTACTTTTTTTGTCAGTTTCCTAAGCAGAATTGAACTAGATATGGCCGTGTGTGTAGGAAGCACAGTTCTTTTGTTCTGAGCAAGCTCACTGTTTTGGCCCTGTAGGAAACACAGTGGAGTAGAAGAGTGCTCTTTTCTCAAAAGCAGAGTGTGTTTCTTGTAAGGCGAGCTAGCGTTTGTTTCCCAGACCTAAATGGAGTTGAATCACATGCAGTTTTTGGTCCTACGAGCTAGAGTTGTTTTCTGGTAAGGAAAGTCACTATTGAGCTCCCATTGCCATACATAGTGCAAATAGCACTAGTGTCTGTTCCCTGCAAGTACACTGTATTGGACTGAAGATGAGCTACTGTTCTTCTCAGTTTCCTAAGCAGAGTTGAACTAGATATGGCCCCTGTGTGTAGGAAGCACAGTTCTTTTGTTCTGAGCAAGCTCACTATTCTGGCCCTATAGGAAACACAGTAGAGTAGAAGAGTGTTCTTTTCTCAAAAGCAGAGTGTGTTTTTTGTAAGGCGAGCTAGCGTTTGGTTCCCAGTCCTAAATGTTGTTGAATCACATGCAGTTTCTTGTCCTACGAGCTAGAGTAGTTTTCTGGTAAGGAAAGTCACTATTGCGCTCCCATTGACATACACAGTGCAAATAGCACTCGCGTCTGTTCCCATCAAGTACAGTGTATTGGACTGAAGAGGAGCTACTGTTCTTGTCAGTTTCCTAAGTAGAGTTGAACTAGGTATGGCCCGTGTGTGTAGGAAGCACAGTTCTTTTCTACTGTAAGCTCACTGATCGAACCCATAGGAAACACAGTAGAGTAGAAGAGTGCCATTTTCTCAAAAACAGAGTGTGTTTCTTGTAAGGCGAGCTAGCATTTGTTTCCCAATCCTAAATGGAGTTGAATCACATGCAGTTTCTGGTCCTATGAGCTACAGTAGTTTTCTGGTAAGGAAAGTCACTATTGCACTACCATTGACATACACACTGCAAATAGCACTCGCGTCTGTTCCCAGCAAGTACAGTGTATTGGACTGAAGAGGAGCTACTGTTCTTGTCAGTTTCCTAAGTAGAGTTGAACTAGGTATGGCCCGTGTGTGTAGGAAGCACAGTTCTTTTCTACTGTAAGCTCACTGATCGAACCCATAGGAAACACAGTAGAGTAGAAGGCTGCCCTTTTCTCAAAAACAGAGTGTGTTTCTTGTAAGGCGAGCTAGCATTTGTTTCCCAGTCCTAAATGGAGTTGAATCACATGCAGTTTCTGGTCCTACGAGCAAGAGTTGTTTTCTATTAAGAAGAGTCACTATTGTGCTCCCATTGTCAAACACAGGGCAAATTGCACTGGCGTCTGTTCCCAGCATGTACAGTTTTTTGGACTGAAAATGATCTACTGTTCTTGTCAGTTTCCTAAGCAGAATTGAACTAGATATGGCCATGTGTGTAGGAAGCACAGTTCTTTTGTTCTGAGCAAGCTCACTGTTCTGGCCCTATAGAAAACACAGTAGAGCAGAAGAGTGATCTTTTCTCAAAAGCAGAGTGTGTTTCTTGTAAGGCGAGCTAGCGTTTGTTTCCCAGTCCTAAATGGAGTTGAATCACATGCAGTTTTTGATCCTACGAGCAAGAGTTGTTTTCTGGTAAGGAAAGTCACTATTGCGCTCCCATTGCCATACACAGTGCAAATAGAACTCGCTTCTGTTCCCAGCAAGTACAGTGTATTGGACTGAAGAGGAGCTACTGTTCTTGTCAGTTTCGTAAGCAGAATTGAACTAGATATGGCCATGTGTGAAGGAAGCACAGTTCTTTTGTTCTGAGCAAGCTCACTGTTCTGGCCCTATAGAAAACACAGTAGAGTAGAAGAGTGATCTTTTCTCAAAAGCAGAGTGTGTTTCTTGTAAGACGAGCTAGCGTTTGTTTCCCAGTCCTAAATATATTTGAATCACATGCAGTTTTTGATCCTACGAGCAAGAGTTGTTTTCTGGTAAGGAAAGTCACTATTGCGCTCCCATTGCCATACACAGTGCTAATAGCACTCGCCTCTGTTCCCATCAAGTACAGTGTATTGGACTGAAGAGGAGCTACTGTTCTTGTCAGTTTCGTAAGCAGAATTGACCTAGATATTGCCCGTGTGTGTAGGAAGCACAGTTCTTTTGTTCTGAGCAAGCTCACTATTCTGGCCCTATAGGAAACACAGTAGAGTAGAAGAGTGCTCTTTTCTCAAAAGCAGAGTGTGTTTCTTGTAAGGTGAGCTAGCATTTGTTTCCCAGTCCTAAATGGAGTTGAATCACATGCAGTTTTTGGTCCTACGAGCTAGAGTTGTTTTCTGGTAAGGAAAGTCACTATTGCGCTCCCATTGCCACACACAGTGCAAAGAGGACTCGCGTCAGTTATCATTAAGTACAGTGTATTGGACTGAAGATGAGCTACTGTTCTTGTCAGATTCCTAAGCAGAGTTGAACTAGATATGGCCCCTGTGTGTAGGAAGCAAAGTTCTTTTGTTCTGAGCAAGCTGACTGTTCGGACCCCATAGGAAACACAGTAGAGTAGAAGAGTGCTCTTTTCTCAAAGCAGAGTGTGTTTCTTGTAAGGCGAACTAGTGCTTGTTTCCCAGTCTGAAATGGAGTTGAATCCCATGCAGTTTCTGGTCCTACGAGCAAGAGATGTTAACTGGTAAGAAGAGTCACTATTGCCCTCCCATTGCCATATACAGTGCAAATAGCTCTCGCGTTGTTCCCAGCAAGTACAGTGTATTGGACTGAAGAGGAGCTACTGTTCTTGTCAGTTTCCTAAGCGGAGTTAAACTAGATATGGCCCGTGTGCGTAGGAAGCACAGTTCTTTTGTTCTGAGCAAGCTCACTATTCTGGCCCTATAGGAAACACAGTAGAGTAGAAGAGTGCTCTTTTCTCAAAGCAGAGTGTGTTTCTTGTAAGGCGAACTAGCATTTGTTTCCCAGTCCTAAATGGAGTTGAATCACATGCAGTTTCTGGTCCTACGAGCAAGAGTTGTTTTCTGGTAAGGAAAGTCACTATTGCGCTCCCATTGCCACACACAGTGCAAAGAGGATTCGTGTCTGTTCCCATCAAGTACAGTGTATTGGACTGAAGAGGAGCTACTGTTCTTGTCAGTTTCCTAAGCAGAGTTGAACTAGATATGGCCCGTGTGTGTAGGAAGCACAGTTCTTTCTATTGTAAGCTCACTGATCGAACCCATAGGAAACACAGTAGAGTAGAAGAGTGCCCTTTTCTCAAAAACAGAGTGTGTTTCTTGTAAGGCGAGCTAGCATTTGTTTCACAGTCCTAAATGGAGTTGAATCACATGCAGTTTTTGATCCTACGAGCAAGAGTTGTTTTCTGGTAAGGAAGGTCACTATTGTGCTCCCATTGCCATACACAGTGCTAATAGCACTCGCCTCTGTTCCCATCAAGTACAGTGTATTGGACTGAAGAGGAGCTACTGTTCTTGTCAGTTTCGTAAGCAGAATTGACCTAGATATTGCCCGTGTGTGTAGGAAGCACAGTTCTTTTGTTCTGAGCAAGCTCACTCTTTTGGCCCTATATTAAACACAGTAGAGTAGAAGAGTGCTCTTTTCTCAAAAGCAGAGCGTGTTTCTTGTAAGGCGAGCTAGCGTTTGTTTCCCAGTCCTAAATGGAGTCGAATCACATGCAGTTTTTGGTCCTACGAGCTAGAGTTGTTTTCTGGTAAGGAAAGTCACTATTGCGCTCCCATTGCCACACACAGTGCAAAGAGGACTCGCGTCTGTTCCCATTAAGTACAGTGTATTGGATTGAAGAGGAGCTACTGTTCTTGTCAGTTTCTTAAGCAGAGTTGAACTAGATATGGCCCCTGTGTTTAGGAAGCAAAGTTCTTTTGTTCTGAGCAAGCTGACTGTTCGGACCCCATAGGAAACACAGTAGAGTAGAAGAGTGCTCTTTTCTCAAAGCAGAGTGTGTTTCTTGTAAGGCAAACTAGTGCTTGTTTCCCAGTCTGAAATGGAGTTGAATCCCATGCAGTTTCTGGTCCTACGAGCAAGAGATGTTAACTGGTAAGAAGAGTCACTATTGCCCTCCCATTGCCATATACAGTGCAAATAGCTCTCGCGTTGTTCCCAGCAAGTACAGTGTATTGGATTGAAGAGGAGCTACTGTTCTTGTCAGTTTCCTAAGCGGAGTTAAACTAGATATAGCCCGTGTGTGTAGGAAGCACAGTTCTTTTGTTCTGAGCAAGCTCACTATTCTGGCCCTATAGGAAACACAGTAGAGTAGAAGAGTGCTCTTTTCTGAGAAGCAGAGTGTGTTTCTTGTAAGGAGAGCTAGCATTTGTTTCCCAGTCCTAAATGGAGTTGAATCACATGCAGTTTCTGGTCCTACGAGCAAGAGTTGTTTGCTGGTAAGACGAGTCACTATTGCACTCCCATTGTCTTACACAGGGCAAATAGCACTGGCGTCTGTTGCCAGCATGTACAGTGTATTGGACTGAAGAGGAGCTACTGTTCTTGTCAGTTTACTAAGCAGAATTGAACTAGATATGGCCGTGTGTGTAGGAAGCACAGTTCTTTTGTTCTGAGCAAGCTCATTCTTTTGGCCCTATAGGAAACACAGTAGAGTAGAAGACTGCTCTTTTCTCAAAAGCAGAGTGTGTTTCTTGTAAGGCGAGCTAGCGTTTGTTTCCCAGTCCTAAATTGAGTTGAATCACATGCAGTTTTTGGTCGTACGAGCTAGAGTTGTTTTCTGGTAAGGAAAGACACTATTGCGCTCCCATTGCCACACAGAGTGCAAAGAGGACTCGCGTCTGTTCCCATCAAGTACAGTGTATTGGACTGAAGAGGAGCTACTGTTCTTGTCAGTTTCCTAAGCAGAGTTGAACTAGATATGGCCCGTGTGTGTAGGAAGCCCAGTTCTTTTGTACTGTAAGCTCACTGATCGAACCCATAGGAAACAGAGTAGAGTAGAAGAGTGCTCTTTTCTCAAAAGCAGAGTGTGTTTCTTGTAAGGCGAGCTAGCATTTGTTTCCCAGTCCTAAATGGAGTTGAATCACATGCAGTTTCTGGTTCTACGAGCAAGAGTTGTTTTCTGGTAAGAAGAGTCATTATTGCGCTCCCATTATCATACACAGGGCAAAAAGCACTGGCGTCTGTTCCCAGCATGTACAGTGTATTGGAGTGAAGAGGATCTTCTGTTCTTGTCAGTTTCCTAAGCAGAGTTGAACTAGATATAGTCGGTGTGTGTAGGAAGCACAGTTCTTTTGTTCTGAGCAAGCTCACTATTCTCGCCTTACAAAAAACACATTAGACTAGAAGAGTGCTCTTTTCTCAAAAGCAGAGTGTGTTTATTGTAAGGCGAGCTAGCGTTTGTTTCCCAGTCCTAAATGGAGTTGAATCACATGCAGTTTTTGATCCTACGAGCAAGAGTTGTTTTCTGGTAAGAAGAGTCACTATTGTGCTCCCATTGTCATACACAGGGCAAAGAGGACTCGCGTCTGTTTCCATCAAGTACAGTGTATTGGACTGAAGAGGAGCTACTGTTCTTGTCAGTTTCCTAAGCAGAGTTGTACTAGATATAGCCCTGTGTGTAGGAAGCACAGTTCTTTTGTTCTGAGCAAGCTAACTATTCTGGCCCTATAGGAAACACAGTAGAGTAGAAGACTGCTCTTTTCTCAAAAGCAGAGTGTTTTTCTTGTAAAGCGAGCTAGCATTTGTTTCCCAGTCCTAAATGGAGTTGAATCACATGCAGTTTCTGGTCCTACGAGCAAGAGTTGTTTTCTGGTAAGAAGAGTCACTGTTGTGCTCCCATTGTCATACACAGGGCAAATAGCACTGGCGTCTGTTCCCAGCAAGTACAGTGTATGGGACGGAAGAGGATCTACTGTTCTTGTCAGTTTCCTAAGCAGAATTGAACTAGATATGGCCGTGTGTGTAGGAAGCACAGTTCTTTTGTTCTGAGCAAGCTCACTGTTTTGGCCCTGTAGGAAACACAGTAGAGTAGAAGAGTGCTCTTTTCTCAAAAGCAGAGTGTGTTTCTTGTAAGGCGAGCTAGTGTTTGTTTCCCAGTCCTAAATGGAGTTGAATCACATGCAGTTTTTGGTCCTACGAGCTAGAGTTGTTTTCTGGTAAGAAAAGTCACTATTGAGCTCCCATTGCCATACATAGTGCAAATAGCACTAGCGTATGTTCCCAGAAAGTACACTGTATTGGACTGAAGATGAGCTACTGTTCTTCTCAGTTTCCTAAGCAGAGTTGAACTAGATATGGCCCCTGTGTGTAGGAAGCACAGTTCTTTTGTTCTGAGCAAGCTCACTATTCTGGCCCTATAGGAAACACAGTAGAGTAGAAGAGTGTTCTTTTCTCAAAAGCAGAGTGTGTTTCTTGTAAGGCGAGCTAGCGTTTGGTTCCCAGTCCTAAATGTTGTTGAATCACATGCAGTTTCTTGTCCTACGAGCTAGAGTAGTTTTCTGGTAAGGAAAGTCACTATTGCGCTCCCATTGACATACACACTGCAAATAGCACTCGCGTCTGTTCCGAGCAAGTACAGTGTATTGGACTGAAGAGGAGCTACTGTTCTTGTCAGTTTCCTAATTAGAGTTGAACTAGATATCCCCCGTGTGTGTAGGAAGCACAGTTCTTTTCTACTGTAAGCTCACTGATCGAACCCATAGGAAACTCAGTAGAGTAGAAGAGTGCGCTTTTCTCAAAAACAGAGTGTGTTTCTTGTAAGGCGAGCTAGCATTTGTTTCCCAGTCCTAAATGGAGTTGAATCATATGCAGTTTCTGGTCCTACAAGCAAGAGTTGTTTTCTATTAAGAAGAGTCACTATTGTGCTCCTATTGTCATACACAGGGCAAATTGCACTGGCGTCTGTTCCCAGCATGTACAGTTTTTTGGACTGAAAATGATCTACTGTTCTTGTCAGTTTCCTAAGCAGAGTTGTACTAGATGTAGCCCTGTGTGTAGGAAGCACAGTTCTTTTGTTCTGAGCAAGCTAACTATTCTGGCCCTATAGGAAACACAGTAGAGTAGAAGACTGCTCTTTTCTCAAAAGCAGAGTGTTTTTCTTGTAAAGCGAGCTAGCGTTTCTTTCCCAGTCCTAAATGGAGTTGAATCACATGCAGTTTCTGGTCCTACGAGCAAGAGTTGTTTTCTGGTAAGAAGAGTCACTGTTGTGCTCCCATTGTCATACACAGGGCAAATAGCACTGGCGTCTGTTCCCAGCAAGTACAGTGTATGGGACGGAAGAGGATCTACTGTTCTTGTCAGTTTCCTAAGCAGAATTGAACTAGATATGGCCGTGTGTGTAGGAAGCACAGTTCTTTTGTTCTGAGCAAGCTCACTGTTTTGGCCCTGTAGGAAACACAGTAGAGTAGAAGAGTGCTCTTTTCTCAAAAGCAGAGTGTGTTTCTTGTAAGGCGAGCTAGTGTTTGTTTCCCAGTCCTAAATGGAGTTGAATCACATGCAGTTTTTGGTCCTACGAGCTAGAGTTGTTTTCTGGTAAGAAAAGTCACTATTGAGCTCCCATTGCCATACATAGTGCAAATAGCACTAGCGTATATTCCCAGAAAGTACACTGTATTGGACTGAAGATGAGCTACTGTTCTTCTCAGTTTCCTAAGCAGAGTTGAACTAGATATGGCCCCTGTGTGTAGGAAGCACAGTTCTTTTGTTCTGAGCAAGCTCACTATTCTGGCCCTATAGGAAAAACAGTAGAGTAGAAGAGTGTTCTTTTCTCAAAAGCAGAGTGTGTTTCTTGTAAGGCGAGGTAGCGTTTGGTTCCCAGTCCTAAATGGAGTTGAATCACATGCAGTTTCTGGTCCTACGAGCTAGAGTAGTTTTCTGGTAAGGAAAGTCACTATTGCGCTCCCATTGACATACACAGTGCAAATAGCACTCGCGTCTGTTCCGAGCAAGTACAGTGTATTGGACTGAAGAGGAGCTACTGTTCTTGTCAGTTTCCTAAGTAGAGTTGAACTAGATATGGCCCGTGTGTGTAGGAAGCACAGTTCTTTTCTACTGTAAGCTCACTGATCGAACCCATAGGAAACACAGTAGAGTAGAAGAGTGCCCTTTTCTCAAAAACAGAGTGTGTTTCTTGTAAGGCGAGCTAGCATTTGTTTCCCAGTCCTAAATGGAGTTGAATCACATGCAGTTTCTGGTCCTACGAGCAAGAGTTGTTTTCTATTAAGAAGAGTCACTATTGTGCTCCTATTGTCATACACAGGGCAAATTGCACTGGCGTCTGTTCCCAGCATGTACAGTTTTTTGGACTGAAAATGATCTACTGTTCTTGTCAGTTTCCTAAGCAGAATTGAACTAGATATGGCCATGTGTGTAGGAAGCACTGTTCTTTTGTTCTGAGCAAACTCACTGTTCTGGCCCTATAGAAAACACAGTAGAGTAGAAGAGTGCTCTTTTCTCAAAAGCAGAGTGTGTTTCTTGTAAGGCGAGCTAGCGTTTGTTTCCCAGTCCTAAATGGAGTTGAATCACATGCAGTTTTTGATCCTACGAGCAAGAGTTGTTTTCTGGTAAGGAAGGTCACTATTGTGCTCCCATTGCCATACACAGTGCAAATAGAACTCGCCTCTGTTCCCAGCAAGTACAGTGTATTGGACTGAAGAGGAGCTACTGTTCTTGTCAGTTTCGTAAGCAGAATTGAACTAGATATGGCCATGTGTGAAGGAAGTACAGTTCTTTTGTTCTGAGCAAGCTCACTGTTCTGGCCCTATAGAAAACACAGTAGAGTAGAAGAGTGATCTTTTCTCAAAAGCAGAGTGTGTTTCTTGTAAGGTGAGCTAGCGTTTGTTTCCCGTCCTAAAAGGAGTTGAATCACATGCAGTTTCTGGTCCTACGAGCAAGAGTTGTTTTCTGGTAAATAGAGTCACTATTTCGCTCCCATTGCCATATACAGTGCAAATAGCACTCGCGTCTGTTTCCACCAAGTACTGTGTATGGGACTGAAAAGGATCTACTGTTCTTGTTAGTTTCCTAAGCAAAATTGAACTAGATATGGCCGTGTGTGTAGGAAGCACAGTTCTTTTGTTCTGAGTAAGCTCACTGTTCTGGCCCTATAGGAAACACAGTAGAGTAGAAGAGTGCTCTTTTCTCAAAATCAGAGTGTGGTTCTCGTAAGGCGAGCTAGCGTTTGGTTCCCAGTCCTAAATGGAGTTGAATCACATGCAGTTTTTGGTTCTACGAGCTAGAGTTGTTTTTTGGTATGGAAAGTCACTATTGCGCTCCCATTGACATAAACAGTGCAAATAGCACTCGCGTCTGTTCCCAGCAAGTACAGTGTATTGGATTGAAGAGGATCTACTGTTCTTGTCAGTTTCCTAAGCAGAATTGAACTGGATATGGCCCGTGTGTGTAGGAAGCACAGTTCTTTTGTTCTGAGCAAGCTCACTGTTCAGACCACATAGGAATCACTGTAGAGTAGAAGAGTGCTCTTTTCTCAAAAGCAGAGTGTGTTTCTTGTAAGGCGAGCTAGCATTTCGTTCACAGTCCTAAAAGTAGTTGAATCACATGCAGTTTCTGGTCCTACGAGCAAGAGTTTTTTTCTGGTAAGAACAGTCACTATTGCGCTCCCATTGACATACACAGGGCAAATAGCATTGGCGTCTGTTCCCAGCATGTACAGTGTATTGGACTGAAGAGGATCTACTGTTCTTGTCAGTATCGTAAGCAGAGTTGAACTAGATATAGTCGGTGTGTGTAGGAAGCACAGTTCTTTTGTTCTGAGCAAGCTCACTATTCTGGCCTTACAAAAACACATTATACTAGAAGAGTGCTCTTTTCTCAAAAGTAGAGTGTGTTTATTGTAAGGCGAGCTAGCGTTTGTTTCCCAGTTATAAATGGAGTTGAATCACATGCAGTGTCTGGTCCTACGAGCAAGAGTTGTTTTCTGGTAAGTAGAGTCACTATTGCGCTCCCATTTTCATACACAGGGCAAATAGCACTGGCGTCTGTTCCCAGCATGTACAGTGTATTGGACTGAAGAGGAGCTACTGTTCTTGTCAGTTTCCTAAGCAGAGTTGAACTAGATATAGCCTGTGTGTGTAGGAAGCACAGTTCTTTTTTTCTGAGCAAGCTCACTATTCTGACCCTATTGGAAACACAGTAGAGTAGAAGAGTGCTCTTTTCTAAAAAGCAGAGTGTTTTTCTTATAAAGCGAGCTAGCCTTTGTTTCCCCGTCCTAAATGGAGTTGAATCACATGCAGTTTTTGGTCCTACGAGCTAGAGTTGTTTTTTGGTATGGAAAGTCACTATTGTGCTCTCATTGACATAAACAGTGCAAATAGCACTCGCGCCGGTTCCCAGCATGTACAGTGTATTGCATTGAAGAGCATCTACTGTTCTTGTCAGTTTCCTAAGCAGAATTGAACTGGATATGGCCCGTGTGTGTAGGAAGCACAGTTCTTTTGTTCTGAGCAAGCTCACTGTTCAGACAACATAGGAATCACTGTAGAGTAGAAGAGTGCTCTTTTCTCAAAAGCAGAGTGTGTTTCTTGTAAGGAGAGCTAGCATTTCGTTCGCAGTCCTAAATGGAGTTGAATCACATGCAGTTTCTGGTCCTACGAGCAAGAGTTGTTTTCTGGTAAGAACAGTCACTATTGCGCTCCCATTGACATACACAGGGCAAATAGCACTGGCGTCTGTTCCCAGCATGTACAGTGTATTGGACTGAAGAGGAGCTACCTTTCTTGTCAGTTTCCTAAGCAGAGTTGAACTAGATAAGGACCGTGTGTAGAAAGCACAGTTCTTATGTTCTGAGCAAGCTCATTGTTTTGGCCCTGTAGGAAACACAGTAGAGTAAAAGAGTGCTCTTTTATCAAAAGTAGAGTGTGTTTCTTGTAAGGCGAGCTAGCATTTTTTTCCCAGTCCTAAATGGAGTTGAATCACATGCAGTTTCTGGTCCTACGAGCAAAAGTTGTATTCTAGTAAGAAGAGTCACTATTGTGCTCCCATTTTCATACACAGGGCAAATAGCACTGGCGTCTGTTCCCAGCATGTACAGAGTATTGGACTGAAGAGGATCTACTGTTCTTGTCAGTTTCCTAAGCAGAATTGAACTAGATATGGCCGTGTGTGTAGGAAGCACACTTCCTTTGTTCTGAGCAAGCTCACTGTTCTGGCCCTATAGAAAACACAGTAGAGTAGAAGAGTGATCTTTTCTCAAAAGCAGAGTGTGTTTCTTGTAAGGCGAGCTAGCGTTTGTTGCCCAGTCCTAAATGGAGTTGAATCACTTGCAGTTTTTGATACTACGAGCAAGAGTTGTTTTCTGGTAAGGAAAGTCACTATTGAGCTCCCATTGCCATACATAGTGCAAATAGCACTCGAGTCTGTTTCCCATCATGTACACTGTACTGGACTGAAGATGAGCTACTGTTCTTCTCAGTTTCTTAAGCAGAGTTGAACTAGATATGGCCCCTGTGTGTAGGAAGCACAGTTCTTTTGTTCTGAGCAAGCTCACTATTCTGGCCCTATAGGAAACACAGTAGAGTAGAAGAGTGTTCTTTTCTCCAAAGCAGAGTGTGTTTCCTATAAGTCGAGCTAGCGTTTGGTTCCCAGTCCTAAATGGAGTTGAATCACATGCAGTTTCTGGTTCTACGAGCTAGAGTTGTTTTCTGGTAAGGAAAGTCACTATTGCGCTCCCATTGACATACACAGTGCAAATAGCACTCGCGTCTGTTCCCAGCAAGTACAGTGTATTGGACTGAAGAGGAGCTACTGTTCTTGTCAGTTTCCTAAGTAGAGTTGAACTAGATATGGCCCGTGTGTGTAGGAAGCACAGTTCTTTTGTTCTGAGCAAGCTCACTGTTCGGACCCCATAGGAAACACTGTAGAGTAGAAGAGTGCTCTTTTCTCAAAAGCAGAGAGTGTTTCTTGTAAGGCGATCTAGCGTTTGTTTTCCGTCCTAAAAGGACTTGAATCACATGCAGTTTCTGGTCCTACGAGCAAGAGTTGTTTTCTGGTAAGAAGAGTCACTATTTCACTCCCATTGCCATATACAGTGCAAATAGCACTCGCGTCTGTTCCCAGCAAGTACAGTGTATGGGACTGAAGAGGATCTACTGTTCTTGTTAGTTTCCTAAGCAAAATTGAACAAGATATGGCCGTGTGTGTAGGAAGCACAGTACTTTTGTTCTGAGTAAGCTCACTGTTCTGGCCCTATAGGAAACACAGTAGAGTAGAATAGTGATCTTTTCTCAAAGCAGAGTGTGTTTCTTGTAAGGGGAGCTAGCGTTTGTTTCCCAGTCCTAAATGGAGTTGAATCACATGCAGTTTTTGATCCTACGAGCAAGAGTTGTTTTCTGGTAAGGAAAATCACTATTGTGCTCCCATTGTGACACACAGTGCAAAGAGGATTCGCGTCTGTTCCCATCAAGTACAGTGTATTGGACTGAAGAGGAGCTACTGTTCTTGTCAGTTTCCTAAGCAGAGTTGAACTAGATATGGCCCGTGTGTGTAGGAAGCACAGTTCTTTTGTACTGTAAGCTCACTGATCGAACCCACAGGAAACACATTAGAGTAGAAGAGTGCCCTTTTCTCAAAAGCAGAGTGTTTTTCTTGTAGACAAGCTAGCGTTTGTTGCACAGTCCTAAATGGAGTTGAATCTCATGCAGCTTCTGGTCCTACGAGCAAGAGTTTTTTTTTCTGGATGAAGAGTCACTATTGAACTCCCATTGTCATACACAAGGCTAATAGCACTGGTGTCTGTTCCCAGCAAGTACAGTGTATTGGACTGAAGAGGAGCTACTGTTCTTGTCAGTTTCCTAAGCAGAGTTGAACTAGATATAGCCCATGTGTGTAGGAAGCACAGTTCTTTTGTTCTGAGCAAGCTCACTGTTTGGACCCCAAAGGAAACACAGTAGAGTAGAAGAGTGCTCTTTTCTCAAAAGCGGAGTGTGTTTCTTGTAAGGCGAGCTAGCGTTTGTTTCACAGTCCTAAATGGAGTTGAATCACATGCATTTTGGGGTCCTATGAGAAAGAGATGTTTTCTGGTAAGAAAAGTCACTATTGCTGTCCCATTGTCATACACATTGCAAATAGCACTAGCAATGTCCCATGCATGTCCAGTGTATTGGACTGAAGAGGATCTACTGTTCTTGTAAGTTTCCTAAGCAGAATTGAACTGGATATGGCCCGTGTGTGTAGGAAGCACAGTTCATTTGTTCTGAGCAATCTCACTATTCTGGACCTATAGGAAACACAGTAGAGTAGAAGAGTGCTCTTTTCTCAAAAGCAGAGTGTGTTTCTTGTAAGGCGAGCTAGCATTTGTTTCCCAGTTATAAATGGAATTGAATCACATGCAGTGTCTGGTCCTACAAGCAAGAGTTGTTTTCTGGTAAGAAGAGTCACTATTGCGCTCCCATTATCATACACAGGGCAAATAGCACTGGCGTCTGTTCCCAGCATGTACAGTGTATTGGACTGAAGAGGAGCTACTGTTCTTGTCAGTTTCCTAAGCGCAGTTAAACTAGATATGGCCCGTGTGTGTAGGAAGCACAGTTCTTTTGTTCTGAGCAAGCTCACTATTCTGGCCGTATTGGAAACACAGTAGAGTAGAAGAGTGCTCTTTTCTGAGAAGCGTAGTGTGTTTCTTGTAAGGCGAGCTAGTGTTTGTTTCCCAGTCCTAAATAGAGTTGAATCCCATGCAGTTTCTGGTCCTACGAGCAAGAGATGTTAAGTGGTAAGAAGAGTCACTATTGCGCTCCCTTTGCCTTATACAGTGCAAATAGCTCTTGCGTCTGTTCCCAGCAAGTACAGTGTATTGGACTGAAGAGGAGCTACTGTTCTTGTCAGTTTCCTAAGCGGAGTTAAACTAGATATGGCCCGTGTGTGTAGGAAGCACAGTTCTTTTGTTCTGAGCAAGCTCACTCTTTTGGCCCTATAGGAAACACAGTAGAGTAGAAGAGTGCTCTTTTCTCAAAAGGAGAGTGTGTTTCTTGTAAGGCGAGCTAGCGTTTGTTTCCCAGTCCTAAATTGAGTTGAATCACATGCAGTTTTTGGTCCTACGTGCTAGAGTTGTTTTCTGGTAAGGAAAGTCACTGTTGCGCTCCCATTGCCACAAACAGTGCAAAGAGGACTCGCGTCTGTTCCCATCAAGTACAGTGTATTGGACTGAAGAGGAGCTACTGTTCTTGTTGGTTTCCTAAGCAGAGTTGAACTAGATATGGCCCGTGGGTGTAGGAAGCCCAGTTCTTTTGTACTGTAAGCTCACTGATCGAACACATAGGAAACAGAGTAGAGTAGAAGAGTGCTCTTTTCTCAGAAGCAGAGTGTGTTTCTTGTAAGGCGAGCTAGCATTAGTTTCCCAGTCCTAAATGGAGTTGAATCACATGCAGTTTCTGGTCCTACGATCAAGATTTGTTTTCTGGTAAGAAGAGTCACTATTGCGCTCCCATTGTCATACACAGGGCAAATAGCACTGGCGTCTGTTCCCAGCATGTACAGTGTATTGGACTGAGGAGGATCTACTGTTCTTGTCAGTTTCCTAAGCAGAATTGAACTAGATATGGCCGTGTGTATAGGAAACACAGTTCTTTTGTTCTGAGCAAGCTCACTGTTCTGGCCCTATGGAAAACACAGTAGAGTAGAAGAGTGATCTTTTCTCAAAGCAGAGTGTGTTTCTTGTAAGGTGAGCTAGCGTTTGTTTCCCGTCCTAAAAGGAGTTGAATCACATGCAGTTTCTGGTCCTACGAGCAAGAGTTGTTTTCTGGAAAATAGAGTCACTATTTCGCTCCCATTGCCATATACAGTGCAAATAGCACTCGCGTCTGTTTCCACCAAGTACTGTGTATGGGACTGAAAAGGATATACTGTTCTTGTTAGTTTCCTAAGCAAAATTGAACTAGATATGGCCGTGTGTGTAGGAAGCACAGTTCTTTTGTTCTGAGTAAGCTCACTGTTCTGGCCCTATAGGAAACACAGTAGAGTAGAAGAGTGATCTTTTCTCAAAAGCAGAGTGTGTTTCTTGTAAGGCGAGCTAGCGTTTGTTGCCCAGTCCTAAATGGAGTTGAATCACATGCAGTTTTTGATACTACGAGCAAGAGTTGTTTTCTGGTAAGGAAAGTCACTATTGAGCTCCCATTGCCATACATAGTGCAAATAGCACTCGCGTCTGTTTCCAGCATGTACACTGTACTGGACTGAAGATGAGCTACTGTTCTTCTCAGTTTCCTAAGCAGAGTTGAACTAGATATGGCCCCTGTGTGTAGGAAGCACAGTTCTTTTGTTCTGAGCAAGCTCACTATTCTGGCCTTATAGGAAACACAGTAGAGTAGAAGAGTGTTCTTTTCTCCAAAGCAGAGTGTGTTTCCTATAAGTAGAGCTAGCGTATGGTTCCCAGTCCTAAATGGAGTTGAATCACATGCAGTTTCTGGTTCTACGAGCTAGAGTTGTTTTCTGGTAAGGAAAGTCACTATTGTGCTCCCATTGACATACACAGTGCAAATAGCACTCGCGTCTGTTCCCAGCAAGTACAGTGTATTGGACTGAAGAGGAGCTACTGTTCTTGTCAGTTTCCTAAGCAGAGTTGAACTAGATATGGCCCGTGTGTGTAGGAAGCACAGTTCTTTTGTTCTGAGCAAGCTCACTGCTCGGACCCCATAGGAAACACTGTAGAGTAGAAGAGTGCTCTTTTCTCAAAAGCAGAGTGTGTTTCTTGTAAGGCGAGCTAGCATTTGTTTCCCAGTTATAAATGGAATTGAATCACATGCAGTGTCTGGTCCTACGAGCAAGAGTTGTTTTCTGGTAAGAAGAGTCACTATTGCGCTCCCATTATCATACACAGGGCAAATAGCACTGGCGTCTGTTCCCAGCATGTACAGTGTATTGGACTGAAGAGGAGCTACTGTTCTTGTCAGTTTCCTAAACAGAGTTGAACTAGATATGGCCCGTGTGTGTAGGAAGCACAGTTCTTTTGTACTGTAAGCTCACTGATCGAACCCATAGGAAACACATTAGAGTAGAAGAGTGCCCTTTTCTCAAAAGCAGAGTGTTTTTCTTGTAGACAAGCTAGCGTTTGTTGCACAGTCCTAAATGGAGTTGAATCACATGCAGCTTCTGGTCCTACGAGCAAGAGTTTTTTTTCTGGATGAAGAGTCACTATTGAACTCCCATTGTCATACACAAGGCAAATAGCACTGGCGTCTGTTCCCAGCAAGTACAGTGTATTGGACTGAAGAGGAGCTACTGTTCTTGTCAGTTTCCTAAGCAGAGTTGAACTAGATATAGCCCGTGTGTGTAGGAAGCACAGTTCTTTTGTTCTGAGCAAGCTCACTGTTTGGACCCCAAAGGAAACACAGTAGAGTAGAAGAGTGCTCTTTTCTCAAAAGCGGAGTGTGTTTCTTGTAAGGCGAGCTAGCGTTTGTTTCACAGTCCTAAATGGAGTTGAATCACATGCAGTTTGTGGTCCTATGAGAAAGAGATGTTTTCTGGTAAGAAAAGTCACTATTGCTGTCCCATTGTAATACACATTGCAAATAGCACTAGCAATGTCCCATGCATGTCCAGTGTATTGGATGAAGAGGATCTACTGTTCTTGTAAGTTTCCTAAGCAGAATTGAACTGGATATGGCCCGTGTGTGTAGGAAGCACAGTTCTTTTGTTCTGAGCAAGCTCACTGTTCAGACCTCATAGGAATCACTGTAGAGTAGAAGAGTGCTCTTTTCTCAAAAGTAGAGTGTGTTTATTGTAAGGGGAGCTAGCATTTTTTCCCAGTTATAAATGGAGTTGAATCACATGCAGTTTCTGGTCCTAAGAGCAAGAGTTTTTTTCTGGTAAGAAGAGTCACTATTGTGCTCCCATTGTCATACACAGGGCAAATAGCACTGGCGTCTGTTCCCAGCAAGTACAGTGTATGGGACGGAAGAGCATCTACTGTTCTTGTCAGTTTCCTAAGCAGAATTGAACTAGATATGGCCGTGTGTGTAGGAAGCACAGTTCTTTTGTTCTGAGCAAGCTCACTGTTTTGGCCCTGTAGGAAAGACAGTAGAGTAGAAGAGTGCTCTTTTCTCAAAAGCAGAGTGTGTTTCTTGTAAGGCGAGCTAGCGTTTGTATCGCAGTCCTAAATGGAGGTGAATCACATGCAGTTTTTGGTACTACGTGCTAGAGTTGTTTTCTGGTAAGGAAAGTCACTATTGAGCTCCCATTGCCATACATAGTGCAAATAGCACTCGCATCTGTTCCCAGCAAGTACACTGTATTGGACTGAAGATGAGCTACTGTTCTTCTCAGTTTCCTAAGCAGAGTTGAACTAGATATGGCCCCTGTGTGTAGGAAGCACAGTTCTTTTGTTCTGAGCAATCTCACTATTCTGGACCTATAGGAAACACAGTAGAGTAGAAGAGTGCTCTTTTCTCGAAAGCAGAGTGTGTTTCTTGTAAGGCGAGCTAGCATTTGTTTCCCAGTTATAAATGGAATTGAATCACATGCAGTGTCTGGTCCTACGAGCAAGAGTTGTTTTCTGGTAAGAAGAGTCACTATTGCGCTCCCATTATCATACACAGGGCAAATAGCCCTGGCGTCTGTTCCCAGCATGTACAGTGTATTGGACTGAAGAGGAGCTACTGTTCTTGTCAGTTTCCTAAGCAGAGTTGAACTAGATATAGCCCGTGTGTGTAGGAAGCACAGTTCTTTTGTTCTGAGCAAGCTCACTGTTTGGACCCCAAAGGAAACACAGTATAGTAGAAGAGTGCTCTTTTCTCAAAAAGCAGAGGGTGTTTCTTGTAAGGCGAGCTAGCATTTGTTTCCCAGTCCTAAATAGAGTTGAATCACATGCAGTTTCTGGTCCTACGAGCAAAAGTTGTTTTCTGGTAAGAAGAGTTACTATTGCGCTCCCATTGTCATACACAGGGCAAATAGCACTGGCGTCTGTTCCCAGCATGTACAGTTTATTGGACTGAAAATGATCTACTGTTCTTGTCAGTTTCCTAACCAGAATTGAACTAGATATGGCCATGTGTGATGGAAGCACAGTTCTTTTGTTCTGAGCAAGCTCACTGTTATGGCCCTATAGAAAACACAGTAGAGCAGAAGAGTGATCTTTTCTCAAAAGCAGAGTGTGTTTCTTGTAAGGCGAGCTAGCGTTTGTTTTGCAGTCCTAAATGGAGTTGAATCCCATGCAGTTTTTGATCCTACGAGCAAGAGTTGTTTTCTGGTAAGGAAAGTCACTATTGTGCTCGCATTGCCATACATAGTGCAAATAGCACTCGCCGCTGGTCCCATCAAGTACAGTGTATTGGACTGAAGAGGAGCAACTGATCTTGTCAGTTTCCTAAGCAGAGTTGAACTAGATATGGCCCCTGTGTGTAGGAAGCAAAGTTCTTTTGTTCTGAGCAAGCTGACTGTTCGGACCACATAGGAAACACAGTAGAGTAGAAGAGAGCTCTTTTCTCAAAGCAGAGTTTGTTTCTTGTAAGGCAAACTAGTGCTTGTTTCCCAGTCTGAAATGGAGTTGAATCCCATGCAGTTTATGGTCCTACGAGCAAGAGATGTTAACTGGTAAGAAGAGTCACTATTGCCCTCCCATTGCCATATACAGTGCAAATAGCTCTCGCGTTGTTCCCAGCAAGTACAGTGTATTGGACTGAAGAGGAGCTACTGTTCTTGTCAGTTTCCTAAGCGGAGTTAAACTAGATATGGCCCATGTGTGTAGGAAGCACAGTTCTTTTGTTCTGAGCAAGCTCACTATTCTGGCCGTATAGGAAACACAGTAGAGTAGAAGAGTGCTCTTTTCTGAGAAGCGTAGTGTGTTTCTTGTAAGGCGAGCTAGTGTTTGTTTCCCAGTCCTAAATGGAGTTGAATCCCATGCAGTTTCTGGTCCTACGAGCAAGAGATGTTAAGTGGTAAGAAGAGTCACTATTGCGCTCCCTTTGCCATATACAGTGCAAATAGCTCTTCCGTCTGTTCCCAGCAAGTACAGTGTATTGGACTGAAGAGGAGCTACTGTTCTTATCAGTTTCCTAAGCAGAGTTAAACTAGATATGGCCCATGTGTGTAGGAAGCACAGTTCTTTTGTTCTGAGCAAGCTCACTCTTTTGGCCCTATAGGAAACACAGTAGAGTAGAAGAGTGCTCTTTTCTCAAAAGGAGAGTGTGTTTCTTGTAAGGCGAGCTAGCGTTTGTTTCCCAGTCCTAAATTGAGTTGAATCACATGCAGTTTTTGGTCCTATGTGCTAGAGTTGTTTTCTGGTAAGGAAAGTCACTGTTGCGCTCCCATTGCCACAAACAGTGCAAAGAGGACTCGCGTCTGTTCCCATCAAGTACAGTGTATTGGACTGAAGAGGAGCTACTGTTCTTGTTGGTTTCCTAAGCAGAGTTGAACTAGATATGGCCCGTGGGTGTAGGAAGCCCAGTTCTTTTGTACTGTAAGCTCACTGATCGAACACATAGGAAACAGAGTAGAGTAGCAGAGTGCTCTTTTCTCAAAAGCAGAGTATGTTTCTTGTAAGGCGAGCTAGCATTAGTTTCCCAGTCCTAAATGGAGTTGAATCACATGCAGTTTCTGGTCCTACGACCAAGAGTTGTTTTCTGGTAAGAAGAGTCACTATTGCGCTCCCATTGTCATACACAGGACAAATAGCACTGGCGTCTGTTCCCAGCATGTACAGTGTATTGGACTGAGGAGGATCTACTGTTCTTGTCAGTTTCCTAAGCAGAATTGAACTAGATATGGCCGTGTGTATAGGAAACACAGTTCTTTTGTTCTGAGCAAGCTCCCTATTTTGGCCCTATAGGAAACACAGTAGAGTAGAAGAGTGCTCTTTTCTCAAAAGCAGAGTGTTTTTCTTGTAAGGCGAGCTAGCGTTTGTTTCCCAGTCCTAAATGGAGTTGAATAACATGCAGTTTTTGGTCCTACGAGCTAGAGTTGTTTTCTGGTAAGGAAAGTCACTATTGCACTCCCATTGCCACACACAGTGCAAATAGCACTCGCGTCTGTTCCCATCAAGTACAGTGTATTGGACTGAAGAGGAGCTACTGATCTTGTCAGTTTCCTAAGCAGAGTTGAACTAGATATGGCCCCTGTGTGTAGGAAGCACAGTTCTTTTGTTCTGAGCAAGCTGACTGTTCGGACCCCATAGGAAACACAGTAGAGTAGAAGAGTGCTCTTTTCTCAAAAGCAGAGTGTGTTTCTTGTAAGGCGAACTAGTGCTTGTTTCCCAGTCAGAAATGGAGTTGAATCCCATGCAGTTTCTGGTCTTACGAGCAAGAGATGTTAACTGGTAAGAAGAGTCACTATTGGGCTCCCATTGCCATATACAGTGCAAATAGCTCTCGCATCTGTTCCCAGCAAGTACAGTGTATTGGACTGAAGAGGAGCTACTGTTCTTGTCAGTTTCCTAAGCGGAGTTAAACTAGATATGGCCCGTGTGTGTAGGAAGCACAGTTCTTTTGTTCTGAGCAAGCTCACTGTTCGAACCCATAGTAAACACAGTAGATTGGAAGAGTGCTCTTTTCTCAAAAGCAGAGTGTGTTTCTTATAAGGCGAGCTAGCATTTGTTTCCCAGTCCTAAATGGAGTTGAATCCCATGCAGTTTCTGGTCCTACGAGCAAGAGATGTTAACTGGTAAGAAGAGTCACTATTGCCCTCCCAATGCCATATACAGTGCAAATAGCTCTCGCGTTGTTCCCATCAAGTACAGTGTATTGGACTGAAGAGGAGCTACTGTTCTTGTCAGTTTCCTAAGAGGAGTTAAACTAGGTATGGCCTGTACTGTAGGAAGCACAGTTCTTTTGTTCTGAGCAAGCTCACTATTCTGACCCTATAGGAAACACAGTAGAGTAGAAGAGTGCTCTTTTCTGAGAAGCAGAGTGTGTTTCTTGTAAGGCGAGCTAGCATTTGTTTCCCAGTCCTAAATGGAGTTGAATCCCATGCAGTTTCTGGTCCTACGAGCAAGAGATGTTAACTGGTAAGAAGAGTCACTATTGCCCTCCCATTGCCATATACAGTGCAAATAGCTCTCGCGTTGTTCCCAGCAAGTACAGTGTATTGGACTGAAGAGGAGCTTCTGTTCTTGTCAGTTTCCTAAGAGGAGTTAAACTAGGTATGACCCGTAATGTAGGAAGCACAGTTCTTTTGTTCTGAGCAAGCTCACTATTCTGACCCTATAGGAAACACAGTAGAGTAGAAGAGTGCTCTTTTCTGAGAAGCAGAGTGTGTTTTTTGTAAGGCGAGCTAGTGTTTGTTTCCCAGTCCTAAATGGAGTTGAATCACATGCAGTTTCTGGTTCTACGAGCAAGAGTTGTTTTCTGGTAAGAAGAGTCACTATTGCGCTCCCATTGTCATACACAGGGTAAAAAGCACTGGCTTCTGTTCCCAGCATGTACAGTGTATTGGACTGAAGAGGATCTACTGTTCTTGTCAATTTCCTAAGCAGAATTGAACTAGATATGGCCGTATGTGTAGAAAGCACAGTTCTTTTGTTCTGAGCAAGCTCACTGTTTTGGCCCTATAGGAAACACAGTAGAGTAGAAGAGTGCTCTCTTCTCAAAAGCAGAGTGAGTTTCTTGTAAGGCGAGCTAGCGTTTGTTTCCCAGTCCTAAATGGAGTTGAATCACATGCAGTTTTAGGTCCTACGAGCTAGAGTTGTTTTCTGGTAAGGAAAGTCACTATTGCGCTCTCATTGCCACACACAGTGCAAAGAGGACTCGCGTCTGTTCCCATCAAGTACAATGTATTGGACTGAAGAGGAGCTACTGTTCTTGTCAGTTTCCTAAGCAGAGTTGAACTAGATATGGCCCCTGTGTGTAGGAAGCAAAGTTTTTTTGTTCTGAGCAAGCTGACTGTTCGGACCCCATAGGAAACAGAGTAGAGTAGAAGAGTGCTCTTTTCTCAAATCAGAGCGTGTTTCTTGTAAGATGAACTAGTGCTTGTTTCACAGTCTGAAATGGAGTTGAATCACATGCAGTTTTTGGTCCTACGAGCAAGAGATGTTAACTGGTAAGAAGAGGCACTATTGCCCTCCCATTGCCATATACAGTGCAAATAGCACTCGCGTCTGTTCCCAGCAAGTACAGTGTATTGGACTGAAGAGGAGCTACTGTTCTTGTCAGTTTCCTAAGCGGAGTTAAACTAGATATGGCCCATGTGTGTAGGAAGCACAGTTCTTTTGTTCTGTGCAAGCTCACTGTTCTGGCCCTATAGGAAACACAGTGGAGTAGATGAGTGCTCTTTTCTGAGAAGCAGAGTGTGTTTCTTGTAAGGCGAGCTAGCATTTGTTTCCCAGGCCTAAATGGAGTTGAATCAGATGCAGTTTCAGATCCTACGAGCAAGAGTTGTTTTCTGGTAAGAAGAGTCACTATTGCACTCCCATTGTCATACACAGGGCAAATAGCACTGGCGTCTGTTCCCAGCATGTACAGTGTATTGGACTGAAGAGGAGCTACTGTTCTTGTCAGTTTCCTAAGCAGAATTTAACTAGATATGGCCGTGTGTGTAGGAAGCACATTTCTTTTGTTCTGCCAAGCTCACTGTTCGAACCCATAGTAAACAGAGTAGATTAGGAGAGTGCTCTTTTCTCAAAAGCAGAGCGTGTTTCTTGTAAGGGGAGCTAGCATTTGTTTCCCAGTCCTAAATGGAGTTGAATCACATGCAGTTTCTGGTCCTACGAGCAAGAGTTGTTTTCTGGTAAGGAAAGTCACTATTGCGCTCCTATTGCCACACTCAGTGCAAAGAGGACTCGCGTCTGTTCCAATCAAGTAGAGTGTATTGGACTGAAGAGGAGCTACGGTTCTTGTCAGTTTCCTAAGCAGAGTTGAACTAGATATGGCCGTGTGTGTAGGAAGCACAGTTCTTTTCTACTGTAAGCTCACTTATCGAACCCATAGGAAACACAGTAGAGTAGAAGAGTGCCCTTTTCTCAAAAAGAGAGTGTGTTTCTTGTAAGTCGAGCTAGCATTTGTTTCCCAGTCCTAAATGGAGTTGAATCCCATGCAGTTTCTGGTCCTACGAGCAAGAGTTGTTTTCTATTAAGAAGAGTCACTATTGTGCTCCCATTGTCATACACAGGGCAAATTGCACTGGCGTCTGTTCCCAGCATGTACAGTTTATTGGACTGAAAAGGATCTACTGTTCTTGTCAGTTTCCTAAGCAGAATTGAACTAGATATGGCCATGTGTGTAGGAAGCACAGTTCTTTTGTTCTGAGCAAGCTCACTGTTCTGGCCCTATAGAAAACACAGTAGAGTATAAGAGTGATCTTTTCTCAAAAGCAGAGTGTGTTTCTTGGAAGGCGAGCTAGCGTTTGTCTTCCAGTCCTAAATGGAGTTGAATCACATGCAGTTTTTGATCCTACGAGCAAGAGTTGTTTTCTGGTAAGGAAAGTCACTATTGCGCTCCCATTGCTATACACAGTGCAAATAGCACTCGCTTCTGTTCCCAGCAAGTACAGTGTATTGGACTGAAGAGGAGCTACTGTTCTTGTCAGTTTCATAAGCAGAATTGACCTACATATTGCCCGTGTGTGTGTGAAGCACAGTTACTTTTTTCTGAGCAAGCTCACTGTTCTTGCCCTATAGGAAACACAATAGAGTAGAAGAGTGCTCTTTTCTCAAAAGCAGAGTGTGTTTTTTGTAAGGGGAGCTATTGTTTGTTTCCCAGTATGAAATGGAGTTGAATCCCATGCAGTTTCTGGTCCTACAATCAAAAGTTGTTTTCTGGTAAGAAGAGTCACTATTGTGCTCCCATTGCCATATACAGTGCAAATAGCACTCGCGTCTGTTCACAGCAAGTACAGTGTATTGGACTGAAGAGGAGCTACTGTTCTTGTCAGTTTCCTAAGCAGAGTTGAAGTAGATATGGCCCGTGTGTGTAGGAAGCACAGTTCTTTTGTTCTGAGCAAGCTCACTGTTTGGACCCCACAGGAAACACAGTAGAGTGGAGGAGTTCTCTTTTCTCAAAAGCAGAGTATGTTTCTTGTAAGGCGAGCTAGCGTTTGTTTCGCAGTCCTAAATGGAGTTGAATCACATGCAGTTTCTGGTCCTATGAGCAAGAGATGTTTTCTGGTAAGAAGAGACACTATTGCGGTCCCATTGTCATACACATTGCAAATAGCACTGGCATCTGTTCCCTGCATGTACATTGTATTGGACTGAAGAGGATCTACTGTTCTTGTCAGTTTCCTAAGCAGAATTGAACTGGATATGGCCCGTGTGTGTAGGAAGCACAGTTCTTTTGTTCTGAGCAAGCTGACTGTTCGGACCCCACAGGAATCACTGTAGAGTAGGAGAGTGCTCTTTTCTCAAAAGCCGATTGTGTTTCTTGTAAGGCGAGCTAGTGTTTGTTTCGCAGTCCTAAATGGAGTTGAATCCCATGCAGTTTCTGGTCCTATAGCAAGAGTTGTTTTCTGGTAAGAAGAATCACTATTGCGCTCCCATTGTCATACACAGGGCAAATAGCACTGGCGTCTGTTCCCAGCATTTACAGTGTATTGGACTGAAGAGGACCTACTGTTCTTGTCAGTTTCCTAGGCAGAGTTGAACTAGATATAGTCGGTGTGTGTACAAAACACAGTTCTTTTGCTCTGAGTAAGCTCACTGTTCTGGCCCTATAGGAAACACCGTAGAGTAGAAGAGTGATCTTTTCTCAAAAGCAGAGTGTTCCTTGTAAGGGGAGCTAGCATTTGTTTCTCAGTCCTAAATGGAGTTGAATCACATGCAGTTTTTGATCCTACGAGAAAGAGTTGTTTTCTGGTAAGGAAAGTCACTATTGCGCCCCCATTGCCACACACAGTGCAAAGAGGACTCGCATGTGTTCCCATCAAGTACAGTGTATTGGACTGAAGAAGAGCTACTGTCCTTGTCAGTTTCCTAAGCAGAGTTGAACTAGATATGGCCCGTGTGTGTAGGAAGCACAGTTCTTTTGTTCTGAGCAAGCTCACTGTTCAGACCCCATAGGAAACACAGTAGAGTAGAAGAGTGCTCTTTTCTCAAAAGCAGAGTGTGTTTCTTGTAAGGCGAGCTAGCGTTTTTTTCCCGTACTAAATCTAGTTGAGTCTCATGCAGTTTCTGGTCCTACGAACAAGAGTTGTTTTCTGGTAAGAAGAGTCACTATAGTGCTCCCATTGTCATACACAGGGCAAATAGCACTCGCGTCTGTTCCCAGCAAGTACAGTGAATTGGACTGAAGATGATCTACTGCTCTTGTCAGTTTCCTAAGCAGAGTTGAACTAGATATGGCCCGTGTGTGTAGGAAGCACAGTTCTTTTGTTCTGAGCAAGCTCACTGTTCTGGCACTATAGGAAACACAGTAGAGTAGAAGAGTGCTCTTTTCTCAAAAGCAGAGTGTGTTTCTTGTAAGGCGAGCTAGCATTTGTTTCTCAGTCCAAAATGGAGTTGAATCACATGCAGTTTCTGGTCCTACGAGCAAGGGATGTATTCTGGTAAGGAAAGTCACTATTGTGCTCCCTTTGCGATAAACAGTGCAAATAGCACTCACGTCTGTTCCCAGCAAGTACAGTGTATTGGACTGAAGAGGAGCTGCTGTTCTTGTCAGTTTCCCAAGCAGAGTTGAACTAGATATGGCTCGTGTGTGTAGGAAGCACAGTTCTTTTGTTCTGAGCAAGCTCACTGTTCTGGCCGTATAGGAAACACAGAACAGTAGAAGAGTGCTCTTTTCTCAGAAGCAGAGTGTGGTTCTTGTAAGGTGAGCTAGCGTTTGTTTCCCAGTCCTAAATGGAGTTGAATCACATGCAGTTTCTGGTCCTACGAGCAAGAGTTCTTTTCTAGTAAGAAGAGTCACTATTTTTCTACCATTGCCATACACAGTGCAAATAGCACTGGCGTCTGTTCCCAGCAAGTACAGTGTATTGGACAGAAGAGGAGCTACTGTTCTTGTCAGTTTCCTAAGGAGAGTTGAACTAGATATGGCCCGTGTGTGTGAAGCACAGTTCTTTTGTTCTGAGCAAGCAAAATTTTCGGACCCCATTGTAAATACAGTAGAGTAGAAGAGTGCTCTTTTCTCAAAAGCAGAGTGTGTTTCTTGTAAGGCTAGCTAGTGTTTGTTTCCCAGTCAGAAAGGGATTTGAATCCCATGCAGTTTCTGGTCCTACGAGCAAGAGTTGTTTTCTGGAAAGAAGAGTCACTATTGCGCTCCTATTGCCATACACAGTGCAAACAACACTTGCTACTGTTCTTTGCAAGTACAGTGTATTGGACTGAAGAGGATCTACTGTTCTTGTCAGTTTCCTAAGCAGAGTTGAACTAGATATGGCTGGTGTGTGTAGGAAGCACAGTTCTTTTGTTCAGCAAGCTCACTGTTTTGGTCCTATAGGAAACAAAGTAGAGTAGAAGAGTGCTCCTTTCTCAAAAGCAGAGTGGGTTTCTTGTAAGGCGAGCTAGCTTTTGTTTCCCAGTCCTAAATGAAGTTGAATCACATGCAGTTTCTGGTCCTACAAGCAAGAGTTGTTTTCTAGTAAGAAGAGTCACTATTGTGTTCCCATTGCCATACACTGGGCAATTAGGTCTCGCGTCTGTTCCCAGGATGAACAGTGTATTGGACTGAAGAGGATCTACTGTTCTTGTCAGTTTCCTAAGCAAAGTTGAACTAGATATGGCCCGTGTGTGTAGGAAGTACACTTCTTTTGTTCTGAGCAAGCTCACTCTTCTGGCCCTATAGGAAACACAGTAGAGTAGAAGAGTGCTCTTTTCTCAAAAGCAGAATGGGTTTCTTCTAAGGCGAGCTAGCGTTTGTTTCCCAGTCCTAAATGGAGTTCAATCACATGCAGTTTCTGGTCCTACGAGCAAGAGTTGTATTATGGTAAGAAGAGTCACTATTGTGCTCCCATTGTCATACAAGGGGCAAATAGCACTGGCATCTGTTCCCAGCATGTAAAGTGTATTGGACTGAAGAGGATCTACTGTTCTTGTCAGTTTCCTAAGCAGAGTTGAACTAGATATGGCCCGTGTGTGAAGGAAGCACAGTTCTTTTGTTCTGAGCAAGCTCACTGTTCGGACCCCATAGGAAACACAGTAGAATAGAAGAGTGCTCTTTTCTCAAAAGCAGAGTGTGTTTCTTGTAAAGGGAGCTAGTGTTTGTTTCCCAGTCCTAAATGGAGTTGAATCACATGCAGTTTCTGGTCCTACGAGCAAGAGTTGTTTTCTGGTAAGAAGAGTCACTATTGCGCTCCCATTGTCATACACAGGGCAAATAGCACTGGCATCTGTTCCCAGCATGTACAGTGTATGGGACTGAAGATGATCTACTGTTCTTGTCAGTTTCCTAAGCAGAGTTGAACTAGATATGGCCCGTGTGTGTAGGAAGCACAGTTCTTTTGTTCTGAGCAAGCTCACTGTTCGGACCCCATAGGAAACACAGTAGAATAGAAGAGTGATCTTTTCTCAAAAGCAGAGTGTGTTTCTTGTAAGGCGGGCTAGCGTTTGTTTCCCAGTCCAAAATGGAGTTGAATCACATGCAGTTTCTGGTCCTACGAACAAGAGATGTATTCTTGTAAGGAAAGTCACTATTGTGCTCCCTTTGCGATAAACAGTGCAAATAGCACTCACATCTGTTCCGAGCAAGTACAGTGTATTGGACTGAAGAGGAGCTACTGTTCTTGTCAGTTTCCTAAGCAGAGTTGAACTAGATATGGCCCGTGTGTGTGAAGCACAGTTCTTTTGTTCTGAGCAAGCTCAATTTTCGGACACCATAATAAACACAGTAGAGTAGAAGAGTGCTCTTTCTCAAAAGCAGAGTGTGTTTCTTGTAAGGCTAGCTAGTGTTTGTTTCCCAGTCAGAAACTGAGTTGAATCCCATGCAGTTTCTGGTCCTACGAGCAATAGTTGTTTTCTGGTAAGAAGAGTCACTATTTCGCTCCCTTTGCCATACACAGTGCAAATAGCACTCGCGTCTGCTCCCAGCAAGTTCAGTGTATTGGACTGAAGAGGAGCTACTGTTCTTGTCAGTTTCCTAAGCAGAGTTGAACAAGATATAGCCCGTGTGTGTAGGAAGCACAGTTCTTTTGTTCTGAGCAAGCTCACTGTTCTGGCCCTATAGGAAACACAGAAGAGTAGAACAGTGCTCTTTTCTCAGAAGCAGAGTGTGTTTCTTGTAAGGCGAGCTAGCGTTTGTTTTCCAGTCCAAAATGGAGTTGAATCACATGCAGTTTCTGGTCCTACGAGAAAGGGATGTATTTTGGTAAGGACAGTCACTATTGTGCTCCCTTTGTGATAAACAGTGCAAATAGCACTCGCGTCTGCTCCCAGCAAGTACAGTGTATTGGACTGAAGAGGAGCTACTGCTCTTGTCAGTTTCCTAAGCAGAGTTGAACTAGATATAGCCCGTGTGTGTAGGAAGCACAGTTCTTTTGTTCTGAGCAAGCTCACTATTCTGGCTCTATAGGAAACACAGTAGAGTAGAAGAGTGCTCATTTCTCAAAAGCAGATTGTGTTTCTTGTAAGGTGAGCTAGCGTTTGTTTCCCAGTCCTAAATGGAGTTGAATTACATGGAGGTTCTTGTCCTATGAGCAAGAGTTGTTTTCTGGTAAGAAGAGTCACTATTGCGCTCCTACTGCCGTACACAGTGCAAACAACACTTGCTACTGTTCTTTGCAAGTACAGTGTATTGGACAGAAGAGGAGCTACTGTTCTTGTCAGTTTCCTAAGCAGAGTTGAACTAGATATGGCCCGTGTGTGTAGGAAGCACAGTTCTTTTGTTCTGAGCAAGCTCACTGTTCGGAACCCATAGGAAACACAGTAGAGTAGAAGAGTGCTCTTTTCTCTAAAGCGGAGTGTGTTTCTTGTAAGGCGAGCTAGCGTTTGTTTCCCAGTCCTAAATGGAGTTGAATCACATGCAGTTTCTGACCCTAGGAGCAAGAGTTGTTTTCTGGTAAGAAGGGTCACTATTGTGCTCCCATTGTCATACACAGGGCAAATAGCACTGGCGTCTGTTCCCAGCATGTACAGTGTATTGGACTGAAGAGGATCTACTGCTCTTGTCAGTTTCCTAAGCAGAGTTGAACTAGATATGGCCGGTGTGTGTAGGAAGCACAGTTCTTTTGTTCTGAGCAAGCTCACTGTTTTGGCCCTATAGGAAACACAGTAGAGTAGAAGAGTGCTCTTTTCTCAAAAGCAGAGTGTGTTTCTTGTAAGGCGAGCTAGCTTTTGTTTCCCAGTCCTAAATGGAGTTGAATCACATGCAGTTTCTGATCCTACAAGCAAGAGTTGTTTTCTAGTAAGAAGAGTCACTATTGTGTTCCCATTGCCATACACAGGGCAAATAGGACTCGCGTCTGTTCCCAGGATGTACAGTGTATTGGACTGAAGAGGATCTACTGTTCTTGTCAGTTTCCTAAGCAAAGTTGAACTAGATATGGCCTGTGTGTGTAGGAAGCACAGTTCTTTTGTTCTGAGCAAGCTCACTGTTCTGGCCCTATAGGAAACACAGAAGAGTAGAAGAGTGCTCTTTTCTCAGAAGCAGAGTTTGTTTCTTGTAAGGCGAGCTAGCGTTTGTTTCCCAGTCCTAAATGGAGTTGAATCACATGCAGTTTCTGGTCCTACGAGCAAGAGTTGTTTTCTGGTAAAAAGAGTCGCTATTGTACTACCATTACCATACTCAGTGCAAATAGCACTCACGTCTGTTCCCAGCAAGTACAGTGTATTGGACAGAAGAGGAGCTACTGTTCTTGTCAGTTTCCTAAGCAGAGTTGAACTACATATGGCCCGTGTGTGTGAAGCACAGTTCTTTTGTTCTGAGCAAGCTCACTGATCGGACACCATACGAAACACAGTAGAGTAGAAGAGTGCTCTTTTCTCAAAAGCAGAGTGTGTTTCTTGTAAGGCGAGCTAGCGTTTGTTTCCCAGTCCTAAATGGAGTTGAATCACATGTAGTTTCTGATCCTAAAAGCAAGAGTTGTTTTCTGGTAAGAAGAGTCACTATTGCGCTCCCATTGTCATACACAGGGCAAATAGCACTGGCGTCTGTTCCCAGCATGTACAGTATATTGGACTGAAGAGGATCTACTGCTCTTGTCAGTTTCCTAAGCAGAGTTGACCTAGATATGGCCCGTGTGTGTAGGAAACACAGTTCTTTTGTTCTGAGCAAGCTCACTGTTCCGGCCCTATAGGAAACACAGTAGAATAGAAGAGTGCTCTTTTCTCAAAAGCAGAGTCTGTTTCTTGTAAGGCGAGCTAGCGTTTGTTTCCCAGTCCAAAATGGAGTTGAATCACATGCAGTTTCTGCTCCTACGAGCAAGGGATGTTTTCTGGAAAGGAAAGTCACTAATGTTCTCCCTTTGCCATAAACAGTGCAAATAGCACTCACGTCTGTTCCCAGCAAGTACAGTGTATTGGACTGAAGAGGAGCTACTGTTCTTGTCAGTTTCCTAAGGAGAGTTGAACTAGATATGGCCCGTGTGTGTAGGAAGCACAGTTCTTTTGTTCTGAGCAAGCTCACTGTTCTGGCCCTATAGGAAACACAGAAGAGTAGAAGAGTGCTCTTTTCTCAGAAGCAGAGTTTGTTTCTTGTAAGGCGAGCTAGCGTTTGTTTCCCCCTCCTAAATGGAGTTGATTCACATGCAGTTTCTGGTCCTACGAGCAAGAGTTTTTTTCTGGTAAGAAGAGTCACTATTGTGCTACCATTGCCATACTCAGTGCAAATAGCACTCGAGTCTGTTCCCAGCAAGTACAGTGTATTGGACAGAAGAGGAGCTACTGTTCTTGTCAGTTTCCTAAGCAGAGTTGAACTAGATATGGCCCGTGTGTGAAGCACAGTTCTTTTGTTCTGAGCAAGCTTAATTTTCAGACCCCATAGTAAACACAGAAGAGTAGAAGAGTGCTCTTTTCTCAAAAGCAGACTGTGTTTCTCCTAAGGTGAGCTAGCGTTTCTTTCCAAGTCCTAAATGGAGTTGAATCACATGCAGTTTCTGGTCCTACAAGCAAGAGTTATTTTCTGGTAAGAAGAGTCACTATTGCGCTTCCATTGCCATACACAGTGCAAATTGCACTGGCGTCTGCTCCCAGCAAGTACAGTGTATTGGACTGAAGAGGAGCTACTGTTCTTGTCAGTTTCCTAAGCAGAGTTGAACTAGATATAGCCCGTGTGTGTACGAAGCACAGTTCTTTTGTTCTGAGCAAGCTCACTGTTCTTGCCCTATAGGAAACACAGTAGAGTTGAAGAGTGCTCTTTTCTCAAAAGCAGCGTGTGTTTCTTTTAAGGTGAGCTAGCGTTTGTTTCCCAGTCCTAAATGGAGTTGAATCACATGCAGTTTTTGGTCCTATGAGCAAGGGATGTTTTCTGGTAAGGAAAGTCACTATTGTGCTCCCTTTGCCCTACACAGTTCAAATAGCACTCGCTTCTGTTCCCAGCAAGTACAGTGTATTGGACTGAAGAGGAGCTACTGTTCTTGTCAGTTTCCTAAGCAGAGTTGAACTAGATGTGGCCCGTGTGTGTAGAAAGCACAGTTCTTTTGTTCTGAGCAAGCTCACTATTCGGACCCCTAGGAAACACAGTAGAATAGAAGAGTGCTCTTTTCTCAAAAGCAGAGTGTGTTTCTTGTAAGGCGAGCTAGCGTTTGTTTTTCAGTCCAAAATGGAGTTGAATCACATGCAGTTTCTGGTCCTACTAGCAAGGGATGTTTTCTGGTAAGGAAAGTCACTATTGTGCTCCCTTTGCCATAAACAGTGCAATTAGCACTCACGTCTGCTCCAGCAAGTACAGTGTATTGGACTGAAGAGGAGCTACTGTTCTTGTCAGTTTCCTAAGCAGAGTTGAACTAGATATGGCCCCTGTGTGTAGGAAGCACAATTCTTTTGTTCTAAGCAAGCTCACTGTTCAGACCCCATTGGAAACACCGTAGAGTAGAAGAGTGCTCTTTTCTCAAAAGCAGAGTATGTTTCTTGTAAGGTGAGCTAGCATTTGGTTCCCAGTCCTAAATGGAGTTGAATTACATGCAGTTTCTTGTCCTATGAGCAAGAGTTGTTTTCTGGTAAGAAGAGTCACTATTGTGCTCCTACTGCCATACAGAGTGCTAACAACTCTCGCTACTGTTCTTTGCAAGTACAGTGTATTGGACAGAAGAGGAGCTACTGTTCTTGTCAGTTTCCTAAGCAGAGTTGAACTAGATATGGCCCGTGTGTGTAGGAAGCACAGTTCTTTTGTTCTGAGCAAGCTCACTGATCGGACACCATAGGAAACACAGTAGAGTAGAAGAGTGCTCTTTTCTCAAAAGCAGAGTGTATTTCTTGTAAGGCGAGCTAGCGTTTGTTTCCCAGTCCTAAATGGAGTTGAATCACATGTAGTTTCTGATCCTAGGAGCAAGAGTTGTTTTCTGGTAAGAAGAGTCACTATTGTGCTCCCATTGTCATACACAGGGCAAATAGCAGTGGCGACTGTTCCCAGCATGTACAGTGTATTGGACTGAAGAGGATCTACTGTTCTTGTCAGTTTCCTAAGCAGAGTTAACCTAGATATGGCTCGTGTGTGTAGGAAGCACAGTTCTTTTGTTCTGAGCAAGCTCACCGTTTTGGCCCTTTAGGAAACAAAGTAGAGTAGAAGAGTGCTCTTTTCTCAAAAACAGAGTGTGTTTCTTGTAAGGCGAGCTAGCTTTTGTTTCCCAGCCCTAAATGGATTTGAATCCCATGCAGTTTCTGGTCCTACGAGCAAGAGTTGTTTTCTGGTAAGAAGAGTCACTATTGCGCTCCCATTGCCATACACAGTGCAAATAGCACTCCGGTCTGCTCCCAGCAAGTACAGTGTATTGGATTGAAGAGGAGCTAATGTTCTTGTCAGTTTCCTAAACAGAGTTGAACTAGATATAGCCCGTTTGTGTAGGAAGCACAGTTCTTTTGTTCTGAGAAAACTCACTGTTCTGGCAATATGGGAAACACAGTAGAGTAGAAGAGTTGTCTTTTCTCAAAACCAGAGTGTGTTTCTTGTAAGGCGAGATAGTGTTTGTTTCCCAGTCCAAAATTGAGTTGAATCACAAGCAGTTTTTGGTCCTACGAGCAAGAGTTGTTTTCTGGTAAGAAGAGTCACTATTGCGCTCCCATTGCCATACACATTGCAAATAGCACTCGAGTCTGTTCCCAGCAAGTACAGTGTATTGGACAGAAGAGGAGCTACTGTTCTTGTCAGTTTCCTAAGCAGAGCTGAACTAGATATGGTCCGTGTGTGTGAAGCACAGTTCTTTTGTTCTGAGCAAGCTCAATTTTAAGACCCCATAGTAAACACAGTAGAGTAGAAGAGTGCTCTTTTCTCAAAAGCAGAGTGTGTTTCTTGTAAGGCTAGCTAGTGTTTGTTTCCCAGTCAGAAACAGAGTTGAGTCCCATGCTGTTTCTGGTCCTAGGTGTAAGAGTTGTTTTCTTGCAAGAAGAGTCACTATTTCGCTCCCATTGCCATACGCAGTGCAAATAGCACTCGTGACTGCTCCCAGCAAGTACAGTGTATTGGACTGAAGAGGAGCTACTGTTCTTGTCAGTTTCCTAAGCAGAGTTGAACGAGATATGGCCCGTGTTTGTAGGAAGCACAGTTCTTTTGTTCTTAGCAAGCTCACTGTTCTGGTCCTATAGGAAACACAGAAGAGTAGAAGAGTGCTCTTTTCTCAAAAGCAGAGTGTGTTTCTGGTAAGGTGAGCAAGCATTTTGTTCCCAGTCCTAAATGGAGTTGAATTACATGCAGTTTCTTGTTTTATGAGCAAGAGTTGTTTTCTGGTAAGAAGAGTCACTTTTGTGCTTCTATTGCCATACACAGTGCTAACAACTCTCGCTAATGTTCTTTGCAAGTACAGTGTATTGGACAGAAGAGGAGCTACTGTTCTTGTCAGTCTCCTAAGCAGAGTTGAACTAGATATGGCCCGTGTATGTAGGAAGCACAGTTCTTTTGTTCTGAGCAAGCTCACTGTTTTGGCCCTATAGGAAACAAAGTAGAGTAGAAGATTGCTCTTTTCTCAAAAGCAGAGTGTGTTTCTTGTAAGGCAAGCTAGCTTTTGTTTCCCAGTCCTAAATGGAGTTGAATCCCATGCAGTTTCTGGTCCTACCAGCAACAGTTGTTTTCTGGTAAGAAGAGTCACTATTGCGTTCCCATTGCCATACACACTGCAAATAGCACTCGCTTCTGCTCCCAGCAAGTACAGAGTATTGGACTGAAGAGGAGCTACTGTTCTTGTCAGTTTCCTAAACAGAGTTGAACTAGATATAGCCGGTGTGTGTAGGAAGCACAGTTCTTTTGTTCTGAGCAAGCTCACTCTTCTGGCCTATAAGAAACACAGTAGAGTAGAAGAGTGCTCTTTTCGCAAAAGCAGAGTGTTTTTCTTGTAAGGCAAGCTAGCGTTTGTTTCCCAGTCCTAAATGGAGTTGAATCACATGGAGTTTCTGTCCTAAGAGCAAGACTTGTTTTCTGGAAAGGAAAGTCACTATTGTGCTCCCTTTGCCATACACAATGCAAATAGCACTCGCGTCTGTTCCCATTAAGTACAGTGTATTGGACTGAAGAGGAGCTACTGCTCTTGTCGGTTTCCTAAGCAGAGTTGAACTAGATATGGCCCATGTGTGTAGGAAGCACAGTTCTTTTGTTCTGAGCAAGTCACTGTTCTGGCCTTTAGGAAATACAGTAGAATAGAAGAGTGCTCTATTCTCAAAAGCAGACTTTGTTTCTCCTAAGGCGAGCTAGCGTTTCTTTCCAAGTCCTAAATGGACTTGAATCACATGCAGTTCCTGTTCCTACAAGCAAGAGTTGTTTTCTGCTAAGAAGAGTCACTATTGCGCTCCCATTGCCATACACAGGGCAAATAGCACTCGCATCTGTTCCCAGCATGTACAGTGTATTGGACTGAAGAGGATCTACTGTTCTTGTCAGTTTCCTAAGCAGAGTTGAACTAGATATGGCCCGTGTGTGTAGGAAGCACATTTCTTTGTTCTGAGCAAGCTCACTGTTCGGACCCCGTAGGAAACACAGTAGAGTAGAAGAGTGCTCTTTTCAGAAGCAGAGTATGTTTCTTGTAAGGCTGGCTAGTGTTTGTTTCCCAGTCAGAAACGGAATTGAATCTCATGCAGTTTCTGGCCCTACAAGCAAGAGTTGTTTTCTGGTAAGAGGAGTCACTATTGCGCTCCCATTGCCATACACAGTGCAAATAGCACTCGCGCCTGCTAACTGCAAGTACAGTGTATTGGATTGAAGAGGAGCTACTTTTCTTGTCAGTTTCCTAAGCAGAGTTGAACTAGATATGGCCCCTGTGTGTAGGAAGCACCGTTCTTTTGTTCTGAGCAAGCTCACTGTTCTGGCCCTATAATAAACACAGTAGAGTAGAAGAGTGCTCTTTTCTCAAAAGCAGATTGTGTTTGTTGTAAGGCGAACTAGCGTTTGTTTCCCAGTCCTAAATGGAGTTGAATCACATGCAGTTTCTGTTCCTAGGAGCAACAGTTGTTTTCTGGTAAAAAGAGTCACTATTGCGCTCCCGTTTCCATACACAGCGCAAATAGCACTGGCGTCTGTTCCCAGCAAGTACAGAGTATTGGACAGAAGAAAAGCTACTGTTCTTGTCTGTTTCCTAAGCAGAGTTGAAGTAGATATGGCCCGTGTGTGTAGGAAGCACAGTTCTTTTGTTCTGAGCAAGCTCACTGTTCTGGTCCTATAGGAAACACAGAAGAGTAGAAGAGTGCTCTTTATTCAAAAGCAGAGTGTGTTTCTTGTAAGGCGAGCTGGCGTTTGTTTCCCAGTCCTAAATGGAGTTGAATCACATGCAGTTTCTGGTCCTACGAGTAAGAGTTGTTTTCTGGTAAGAAGAGTCACTATTGTGCTACCATTGCCATACACAGTGCAAATAGCACTCGTGTCTGTTCCCAGCAAGTACAGTGTATTGGACAGAAGAGGATCTACTGTTCTTGTCAGTTTCCTAAGCAGAGTTGAACTAGATATGGCCTGTGTGTGTAGGAAGCACAGTTCTTTTTTTCTGAGCAAGCTCACTGTTCTGGCCCTATAGGAAACACAGTAGAGTAGAAGAGTGCTCTTTTCTCAAAAGCAGAGTGTGTTTCTTCTAAGGCAAGCTAGCGTTTGTTTCCAAGTCCTAAAGGAGTTGAATCAAATGCAGTTTCTGGTCCTACAAGCAAGAGTTGTTTTCTGGTAAGGAGAGTCACGATTGCACTCCCATTCCCATACACAGGGCAAATAGCACTCGCGTTTGTTCCCAGCAAGTACAGTGTATTAGACTGAAGAGGAGCTACTGTTCTTGTCAGTTTCCTAAGCAGAGTTGAACTATATATGGCCCGTGTGTTAAGGAAGCACAAATCATTTGTTCAGAGCAAGCTCACTCTTCTGGCCCTATAGGAAACACAGAAGAGTAGAAGAGTGCTCTTTTCTCAAAAGCAGAGTGTGTTTCTTGTAAGGCGAGCTAGCGTTTGTTTCCCAGTCCATAATGGAGTTGAATCACATGCAGTTTCTGGTCCTGCGAGCATGAGTTGTTTTCTGGTAAGAAGAGTCACTATTGTGCTACCATTGCCATACACAGTGCAAATTGCACTCGCGTCTGCTCCTAGCAAGTACAGTGTATTGGACTGAAGAGGAGCTACTGTTCTTGTCAGTTTCCTAAGCAGAGTTGAACTAGATATAGCCCGTGTGTGTAGGAAGCACAGTTCTTTTATTCTGAGCAAGCTCACTGTTCTTGCCCTATAGGAAACACAGTAGAGTAGAAGAGTGCTCTTTTCTCAAAAGCAGACTATGTTTCTTCTAAGGCGAGCTAGCGTTTGTTTCCCAGTCCTAAATGGAGTTGAATCACATGCAGTTTCTGGTCCTACAAGCAAGAGTTGTTTTCTGGTAAGAAGAGTCACTATTTTGTTCCCATTGCCATACACAGGGCATATAGCACTCACGTCTATTTGCAGCAAGTACAGTGTATTGGACTGAAGATGAGCTACTGTTCTTGTCAGTTTGCTAAGCAGAATTGAACTGTACATGACCCCTGTGTGTAGGAAGCACAGTTCTTTTGTTCTGAGCAAGCTCACTGTTCGGACCCCATAGGAAACACCTTAGAGTAGAAGAGTGCTCTTTTCTCAAAAGCAGAGTGTGTTTCTTGTAAGTCGAGGTAGTGTTTGTTTCCCAGTCAGAAATGGAGTTGAATCCCATGCAGTTTCGGAACCTACGAGCAAGAGTTGTTTTCTGGTAAGAAGAGTCTCTTTTGCGCTCCCATTATCATACACAGGTCAAATAGCACTGGAGTCTGTTCCCAGCATGTACAGTGTATTGGACTGAAGAGGACCAACTGCTCTTGTCAGTTTCCTAAGCAGAGTTGAACTAGATATAGCCCGTGTGTGTAGGAAGCACAGTTCTTTTGTTCTTAGCAAGCTCACTATTCTGGGCCTATAGGAAACACAGTAGAGTAGAAGAATGCTCTTTTCTCAAAAGGAGAGTGTGTTTCTTGTAAGGCGAGCTAGCGTTTGTTTCCCAGTCCTAAATGGAGTTGAATCACATGCAGTTTCTGGTCCTACCAGCAAGAGTTGTTTTCTGGTAAGAATAGTCACTGTTGCGCTCCCATTGTCAAACACAGGGCAAATAGCACTGGCGTCTATTCCCAGCATGTACAGTGTATTGGAATGAAGAGGATCTACTGTTCTTGTCAGTTTCCAGAGCAGAATTGAACTAGATAATAGCGTTTGTGTAGGAAGCACAGTTCTTTTGTTCTGAGCAAGCTCACTGTTCTTGCCCTATAGGAAACACAGTAGAGTAGAAGAGTGCTCTTTTCGCAAAAGCAGAGTGTTTTTCTTGTAAGGCGAGCTAGCGTTTGTTTCCCAGTCCTAAATGGAGTGGATTCACATGCAGTTTCTGGTCCTACGAGCAAGAGTTGTTTTCTGATAAGAAGATTCAATATTGTGCTCCAATTGCCACATACACTGCAAATAGCACTCGCGTCTGTTCCCAGCAAGTACAGTGTATTGGACTGAAGAGGAGCTACTGTTCTTGTCAGTTTCCTAAGCAGAGTTGAACTAGATATTGCCCGTTTGTGTAGAAAGCACAGTTCTTTTGTTCTCAGAAAACTCACTGTTCTGGCAATATAGGAAACACAGTAGAGTAGAAGAGTTATCTTTTCTCAAAACCAGAGTGTGTTTCTTGTAAGGCGAGATAGTGTTTGTTTCCAGGTCCAAAATGGAGTTGAATCACAAGCAGTTTTTGGTCCTACGAGCAAGAGTTGTTTTCTGGTAAGAAGAGTCACTATTGCGCTCCCATTGCCATACACAGTGCAAATAGCACTCACGTCTGTTCGCAGCAAGTACAGTGTATTGGACTGAAGATGAGCTACTGTTCTTGTCAATTTCCTAAGCAGAATTGAACTAGATATGGCCCGTGGGTGTAGGAAGCACAGTTCTTTTGTTCTCAGCAAGCTCACTGTTCGGATCCCATAGGAAACACTGTAGAGTAGAAGAGTGCTCTTTTCTCAAAAGCAGAGTGTGTTTCTTGTAAGGCGAGCTAGTGTTTGTTTTCCAGTCAGAAATGGAGTTGATTCCCATGCAATTTCTGGTCCTACATGCAAGAGTTGTTTTCTGGTAAGAAGAGTAACTATTGCGCTCCCATTGTCATACACAGGGTAAATAGCACTCGCGTCTGTTCCCAGCAAGTACAGTGTATTGGACTGAATAGGATCTACTATTCTTGTCAGTTTTTTAAGCAGAATTTAACTAGATATGACCGTGTGTGTAGGAAGCACAGTTCTTTTGTTCTGAGCAAGCTCACTGTTTTGGCCCTATAGGAAACACAATATAGTAGAAGAGTGCTCTTTTCTCAAAAGCAGAGTGTGTTTCTTGTAAGGCATGCTAGTGTTTGTTTTTCAGTCCTAAATGGAGTTGAATCACATGCAGGTTCTGGTCCTACGAGCAAGAGTTGTTTTCTGGAAAGAAGAGTCACTATTGTGCTCCCATTGTCATACACAGGGCAAATAGCACTGGCGTCTGTTCCGAGCATGTACAGTGTATTAGACTGAAGAGGATCTACTGTCCTTGTCAGTTTCCTAAGCAGAATTGATCTAGATATGGCCCGTGTGTGTAGGAAACACAGTTCTTTTTTTCTGAGCAAGCTCACTATTCTGGCCCAATAGGAAACACAGTAGAGTAGAAGAGTGCTCTTTTCTCTAAAGCAGAGTGTGTTTCTTGTAAGGCGAGCTAGCGTTTGTTTCCCAGTCCTAAATGGAGTTGAATCCCATGCAGTTTTTGGTCCTATGAGCAAGAGTTGTTTTCTGGTAAGAACAGTCACTATTGGGCTCCCATTGGCATATACAGTGCAAATAGCACTCGCTTCTGTTCCCAGCAAGTACAGTGTATTGGACTGAAGAGGAGCTACTGTTCTTGTCAATTTCCGAAGCAGAATTGAACTAGATATGGCCCGTGTGTGTAGGAAGCACAGTTCTTTTGTTCTCAGCAAGCTCACTGTTCGGATCTCATAGGAAACACTGTAGAGTAGAAGAGTGCTCTTTTCTCAAAAGCAGAGTGTGTTTCTTGTAAGTCGAGCTAGTGTTTGTTTCCCAGTCAGAAATGGAGTTGAATCCCATGCAGTTTCTGGTCCTATGAGCAAGAGTTGTTTTCTGTTAAGAAGAGTCACTATTGCGCTCCCATTGTCATACACAGGGCAAATAGCAAGCTCATCTGTTCCCAGCAAGTACAGTGTACTGGACTGAAGAGGATCTACTATTCTTGTCAGTTTTTTAAGCAGAATTGAACTAGATATGACCGTGTGTGTAGGAAGCACAGTTTTTTTGTTCTGAGCAAGCTCACTGTTTTGGCCCTATAGGAAACACAATAGAGTAGAAGAGTGCTCTTTTCTCAAAAGCAGAGTGTGTTTCTTGTAAGGCGAGAGAGAGTTTGTTTCCCAGTCCTAAATGAAGTTGAATCACATGTAGTTTTTGGTCCTACGAGCAAGAGATGTTTTCTGGTAAGAAGAGTCACTATTGTGCTCCCATTGCCATGCACTGTGCAAATAGCACTCGCGTCTGTTCGCAGCAATTACAGTGTATTGGACTGAAGATGAGCTACTGTTCTTGTCAGTTTCCTAAGCAAAGTTGAACTAGATATGGCCCCTGTGTGTAGGAAGCACACAGTTCTTTTGTTCTGAGCAAGCGCACTGTTCAGACCCCATAGGAAACACAGTGGAGTAGAGGAGTGCTGTTTTATCAAAAGCAGAGTGTGTTTCTTGTAAGGTGAGCTAGCATTTGTTTCCCAGTCCGAAATGGAGTTGAATTCCATGCAGTTTCGGGTCCTACAAGCAAGAGTTGTTTTCTGGTAAGAAGAGTCTCTATTGCGCTCCCATTATCATACACAGGGCAAATAGCACTGGCGTCTGTTCCCAGCATGTACAGTGTATTGGACTGAATATGACCAACTGTTCTTGTCAGTTTCCTAAGCAGAGTTGAACTAGATATGGCCCGTGTGTGCAGGATGTACACTTCTTTTGTTCTGAGCAAGCTCACTCTTCTGGCCCTGTAGGAAACATAGTAGAGTAGAAGAGTGCTCTTTTCTCAAAAGCAGAATGTGTTTCATGTAAGGCGAACTAGTGTTTGTTTCCCAGTCAGAAATGGAGTTGAATCCCATGCAGTTTCTGGTCCTACGAGCAAGAGTTGTTTTCTGGTAAGAAGAGTCACTATTTCGCTCCCTTTGCCATACACAGTGCAAATAGCACTCGCGTCTGCTCCCAGTAAGTACAGTGTATTGGACTGAAGAGGAGCTACTGTTCTTGTCAGTTTCCTAAGCAGAGTTGAACTAGATATGGCCCGTGTGTGTAGGAAGCACAGTTCTTTTGTTCTGAGCAAGCTCACTGTTCTGGCCCTATAGGAAACACAGTAGAGTAGAAGAGTGCTCACTTCTCAAATCAGATTGTGTTTCTTGTAAGGTGAGCTAGCGTTTGTTTCCCAGTCCTAAATGGAGTTGAATTACATGGAGGTTCTTGTCCTATGAGCAAGAGTTGTTTTCTGGTAAGAAGAGTCACTATTGCGATGCTACTGCCATACACAGTGCAAACAACACTTGCTACTGTTCTTTGCAAGTACAGTGTATTGGACAGAAGAGGAGCTACTGTTCTTGTCAGTTTCCTAAGCAGAGTTGAACTAGATATGGCCCGTGTGTGTAGGAAGCACAGTTCTTTTGTTCTGAGCAAGCCCACTGTTCGGACCCCATAGGAAACACAGTAGATTAGAAGAGTGCTCTTTTCTCAAAAGCAGAGTGTGTTTCTTGTAAGGCGAGCTAGCGTTTGTTTCCCAGTCCTAAATGGAGTTGAATCACATGCAGTTTCTGATCCTAGGAGCAAGAGTTGTTTTCTGGTAAGAAGAGTCACTATTGCGCTCCCATTGTCATACACAGGGCAAATAGCACTGGCGTCTGTTCCCAGCATTTACAGTGTATTGGACTGAAGAGGATCTACTGTTCTTGTCAGTTTCCTAAGCAGAGTTGAACTAGATATGGCCGGTGTGTGTAGGAAGCACAGTTCTTTTGTTCTGAGCAAGCTCACTATTTTGGCCTTATAGGAAACACAGTAGAGTAGAAGAGTGCTCTTTTCTCAAAAGCAGAGTGTGTTTCTTGTAAGGCGAGCTAGCTTTTGTTTCCCAGTCCTAAATGGAGTTGAATCACATGCAGTTTCTGGTCCTACAAGCAAGAGTTGTTTTCTAGTAAGAAGAGTCACTATTGTGTTCCCATTGCCATACACAGGGCAAATAGGACTTGCATCTGTTCCCAGAATGTACAGTGTATTGGACTGAAGAGGATCTACTGTTCTTGTCTGTTTCCTAAGCAAAGTTGAACTAGATATGGCCCGTGTGTGCAGGATGTACACTTCTTTTGTTCTGCGCAAGCTCACTCTTCTGGCCCTGTAGGAAACACAGTAGAGTAGTAGAGTGCTCTTTTCTCAAAAGCAGAATGTGTTTCTTGTAAGGCGAGCTAGCGTTTGTTTCCCAGTCCTAAATGTAGTTGAATCACATGCAGTTTCTGGTCCTACGAGCAAGAGTTGTTTTCTGGTAAGAAGAGTCACTGTTGCGCTCCCGTTATCAAACACAGGGCAAATAGCACTGGCGTCTATTCCCAGCATGTACAGTGTATTGGACTGAAGAGGAGCTACTGTTCTTGTCAGTTTCCTAAGCAGAGTTGAACTAGATGTGGCCCATTTCTGAGGAAGCACAGTTCTTTTGTTCTGAGAAAACTCACTGTTCTCGCAATATAGGAAACACAGTAGAGTAGAAGATTTATCTTTTCTCTAAAGCAGAGTGTGGTTCTTGTAAGGCGAGATAGTGTTTGTTTCCCAGTCCAAAATGGAGTTAAATCACAAGCAGTTTTTGGTCCTACGAGCAAGAGTTGTTTCTGGTAAGAAGAGTCACTATTGCGCTCCCATTGCCATACACAGTGCAAATAGCACTCGCGTCTGTTCGCAGCAAGTACAGTGTATTGGACTGAAGATGAGCTACTGTTCTTGTCAATTTCCTAAGCAGAATTGAACTAGATATGGCCCGTGTGTGTAGGAAGCACAGTTCTTTTGTTCTCAGCAAGCTCACTGTTCAGATCCCATAGGAAACACTGTAGTGTAGAAGAGTGCTCTTTTCTCAAAAGCAGAGTGTGTTTCTTGTAAGGCGAGCTAGTGTTTGTTTCCCAGTCAGAAATGGAGTTGAATCCCATGCAGTTTCTGGTCCTACGAGCAAGAGTTGTTTTCTGGTAAGAAGAGTCACTATTTCGCTCCCTTTGCCATACACAGTGCAAATAGCACTCGCTTCTGCTCCCAGCAAGTACAGTGTATTGGACTGAAGAGGAGCTACTGTTCTTGTCAGTTTCCTAAGCAGAGTTGAACTAGATATGGCCCGTGTGTGTAGGAAGCACAGTTCTTTTGTTCTGAGCAAGCTCACTGTTCTGGCCCTATAGGAAACACAGTAGAGTAGAAGAGTGCTCACTTCTCAAATCAGATTGTGTTTCTTGTAAGGTGAGCTAGCGTTTGTTTCCCAGTCCTAAATGGAGTTGAATTACATGGAGGTTCTTGTCCTATGAGCAAGAGTTGTTTTCTGGTAAGAAGAGTCACTATTGCGATGCTACTGCCATACACAGTGCAAACAACACTTGCTACTGTTCTTTGCAAGTACAGTGTATTGGACAGAAGAGGAGCTACTGTTCTTGTCAGTTTCCTAAGCAGAGTTGAACTAGATATGGCCCATGTTTGTAGGAAGCACAGTTCTTTTGTTCTGAGCAAGCCCACTGTTCGGACCCCATAGGAAACACAGTAGATTAGAAGAGTGCTCTTTTCTCAAAAGCAGAGTGTGTTTCTTGTAAGGCGAGCTAGCGTTTGTTTCCCAGTCCTAAATGGAGTTGAATCACATGCAGTTTCTGATCCTAGGAGCAAGAGTTGTTTTCTGGTAAGAAGAGTCACTATTGCGCTCCCATTGTCATACACAGGGCAAATAGCACTGGCGTCTGTTCCCAGCATTTACAGTGTATTGGACTGAAGAGGATCTACTGTTCTTGTCAGTTTCCTAAGCAGAGTTGAACTAGATATGGCCGGTGTGTGTAGGAAGCACAGTTCTTTTGTTCTGAGCAAGCTCACTATTTTGGCCCTATAGGAAACACAGTAGAGTAGAAGAGTGCTCTTTTCTCAAAAGCAGAGTGTGTTTCTTGTAAGGCGAGCTAGCTTTTGTTTCCCAGTCCTAAATGGAGTTGAATCACATGCAGTTTCTGGTCCTACAAGCAACAGTTGTTTTCTAGTAAGAAGAGTCACTATTGTGTTCCCATTGCCATACACAGGGCAAATAGGACTTGCATCTGTTCCCAGGATGTACAGTGTATTGGACTGAAGAGGATCTACTGTTCTTGTCTGTTTCCTAAGCAAAGTTGAACTAGATATGGCCCGTGTGTGCAGGATGTACACTTCTTTTGTTCTGAGCAAGCTCACTCTTCTGGCCCTGTAGGAAACACAGTAGAGTAGAAGAGTGCTCTTTTCTCAAAAGCAGAATGTGTTTCTTGTAAGGCGAGCTAGCGTTTGTTTCCCAGTCCTAAATGGAGTTGAATCACATGCAGTTTCTGGTCCTACGAGCAAGAGTTGTTTTCTGGTAAGAAGAGTCACTGTTGCGCTCCCGTTATCAAACACAGGGCAAATAGCACTGGCGTCTATTCCCAGCATGTACAGTGTATTGGACGGAAGAGGAGCTACTGTTCTTGTCAGTTTCCTAAGCAGAGTTGAACTAGATGTGGCCCATTTCTGAGGAAGCACAGTTCTTTTGTTCTGAGAAAACTCACTGTTCTCGCAATATAGGAAACACAGTAGAGTAGAAGATTTATCTTTTCTCAAAACCAGAGTGTGTTTCTTGTAAGGCAAGATAGTGTTTGTTTCCCAGACCAAAATGGAGTTGAATCACAAGCAGTTTTTGGTCCTACGAGCAAGAGTTGTTTCTGGTAAGAAGAGTCACTATTGCGCTCCCATTGCCATACACAGTGCAAATAGCACTCGCGTCTGTTCGCAGCAAGTACAGTGTATTGGACTGAAGATGAGCTACTGTTCTTGTCAATTTCCTAAGCAGAATTTAACTAGATATGGCCCGTGTGTGTAGGAAGCACAGTTCTTTTGTTCTCAGCAAGCTCACTGTTCGGATCCCATAGGAAACACTGTAGAGTAGAAGAGTGCTCTTTTCTCAAAAGCAGAGTGTGTTTCTTGTAAGGCGAGCTAGTGTTTGTTTCCCAGTCAGAAATGGAGTTGAATCCCATGCAGTTTCTGGTCCTACGAGCAAGAGTTGTTTTCTGGTAAGAAGAGTCACTATTTCACTCCCTTTGCCATACACAGTGCAAATAGCACTCGCGTCTGCTCCCAGCAAGTACAGTGTATTGGACTGAAGAGGAGCTACTGTTCTTGTCAGTTTCCTAAGCAGAGTTGAACTAGATATGGCCCGTGTGTGTAGGAAGCACAGTTCTTTTGTTCTGAGCAAGCTCACTGTTCTGGCCCTATAGGAAACACAGTAGAGTAGAAGAGTGCTCACTTCTCAAATCAGATTGTGTTTCTTGTAAGGTGAGCTAGCGTTTGTTTCCCAGTCCTAAATGGAGTTGAATTACATGGAGGTTCTTGTCCTATGAGCAAGAGTTGTTTTCTGGTAAGAAGAGTCACTATTGCGATGCTACTGTCATACACAGTGCAAACAACACTTGCTACTGTTCTTTGCAAGTACAGTGTATTGGACAGAAGAGGAGCTACTGTTCTTGTCAGTTTCCTAAGCAGAGTTGAACTAGATATGGCCCGTGTGTGTAGGAAGCACAGTTCTTTTGTTCTGAGCAAGCCCACTGTTCGGACCCCATAGGAAACACAGTAGATTAGAAGAGTGCTCTTTTCTCAAAAGCAGAGTGTGTTTCTTGTAAGGCGAGCTAGCGTTTGTTTCCCAGTCCTAAATGGAGTTGAATCACATGCAGTTTCTGATCCTAGGAGCAAGAGTTGTTTTCTGGTAAGAAGAGTCACTATTGCGCTCCCATTGTCATACACAGGGCAAATAGCACTGGCGTCTGTTCCCAGCATTTACAGTGTATTGGACTGAAGAGGATCTACTGTTCTTGTCAGTTTCCTAAGCAGAGTTGAACTAGATATGGCCGGTGTGTGTAGGAAGCACAGTTCTTTTGTTCTGAGCAAGCTCACTATTTTGGCCCTATAGGAAACACAGTAGAGTAGAAGAGTGCTCTTTTCTCAAAAGCAGAGTGTGTTTCTTGTAAGGCGAGCTAGCTTTTGTTTCCCAGTCCTAAATGGAGTTGAATCACATGCAGTTTCTGGTCCTACAACAAGAGTTGTTTTCTAGTAAGAAGAGTCACTATTGTGTTCCCATTGCCATACACAGGGCAAATAGGACTTGCATCTGTTCCCAGGATGTACAGTGTATTGGACTGAAGAGGATCTACTGTTCTTGTCTGTTTCCTAAGCAAAGTTGAACTAGATATGGCCCGTGTGTCAGGATGTACACTTCTTTTGTTCTGAGCAAGCTCACTCTTCTGGCCCTGTAGGAAACACAGTAGAGTAGAAGAGTGCTCTTTTCTCAAAAGCAGAATGTGTTTCTTGTAAGGCGAGCTAGCGTTTGTTTCCCAGTCCTAAATGGAGTTGAATCACATGCAGTTTCTGGTCCTACGAGCAAGAGTTGTTTTCTGGTAAGAAGAGTCACTGTTGCGCTCCCGTTATCAAACACAGGGCAAATAGCACTGGCGTCTATTCCCAGCATGTACAGTGTATTGGACTGAAGAGGAGCTACTGTTCTTGTCAGTTTCCTAAGCAGAGTTGAACTAGATGTGGCCCATTTCTGAGGAAGCACAGTTCTTTTGTTCTGAGAAAACTCACTGTTCTCGCAATATAGGAAACACAGTAGAGTAGAAGATTTATCTTTTCTCTAAAGCAGAGTGTGTTTCTTGTAAGGCGAGATAGTGTTTGTTTCCCAGTCCAAAATGAAGTTAAATCACAAGCAGTTTTTGGTCCTACGAGCAAGAGTTGTTTCTGGTAAGAAGAGTCACTATTGCGCTCCCATTGCCATACACAGTGCAAATAGCACTCGCGTCTGTTCGCAGCAAGTACAGTGTATTGGACTGAAGATGAGCTACTGTTCTTGTCAATTTCCTAAGCAGAATTGAACTAGATATGGCCCGTGTGTGTAGGAAGCACAGTTCTTTTGTTCTCAGCAAGCTCACTGTTCGGATCCCATAGGAAACACTGTAGAGTAGAAGAGTGCTCTTTTCTCAAAAGCAGAGTGTGTTTCTTGTAAGGCGAGCTAGTGTTTGTTTCCCAGTCAGAAATGGAGTTGAATCCCATGCAGTTTCTGGTCCTACGAGCAAGAGTTGTTTTCTGGTAAGAAGAGTCACTATTTCGCTCCCTTTGCCATACACAGTGCAAATAGCACTCGCGTCTGCTCCCAGCAAGTACCGTGTATTGGACTGAAGAGGAGCTACTGTTCTTGTCAGTTTCCTAAGCAGAGTTGAACTAGATATGGCCCATGTTTGTAGGAAGCACAGTTCTTTTGTTCTGAGCAAGCTCACTGTTCTGGCCCTATAGGAAACACAGTAGAGTAGAAGAGTGCTCACTTCTCAAATCAGATTGTGTTTCTTGTAAGGTGAGCTAGCGTTTGTTTCCCAGTCCTAAATGGAGTTGAATTACATGAGGTTCTTGTCCTATGAGCAAGAGTTGTTTTCTGGTAAGAAGAGTCACTATTGCGATGCTACTGCCATACACAGTGCAAACAACACTTGCTACTGTTCTTTGCAAGTACAGTGTATTGGACAGAAGAGGAGCTACTGTTCTTGTCAGTTTCCTAAGCAGAGTTAAACTAGATATGGCCCGTGTGTGTAGGAAGCACAGTTCTTTTGTTCTGAGCAAGCCCACTGTTCGGACCCCATAGGAAACACAGTAGATTAGAAGAGTGCTCTTTTCTCAAAAGCAGAGTGTGTTTCTTGTAAGGCGAGCTAGCGTTTGTTTCCCAGTCCTAAATGGAGTTGAATCACATGCAGTTTCTGATCCTAGGAGCAAGAGTTGTTTTCTGGTAAGAAGTGTCACTATTGCGCTCCCATTGTCATACACAGGGCAAATAGCACTGGCGTCTGTTCCCAGCATTTACAGTGTATTGGACTGAAGAGGATCTACTGTTCTTGTCAGTTTCCTAAGCAGAGTTGAACTAGATATGGCCGGTGTGTGTAGGAAGCACAGTTCTTTTGTTCTGAGCAAGCTCACTATTTTGGCCCTATAGGAAACACAGTAGAGTAGAAGAGTGCTCTTTTCTCAAAAGCAGAGTGTGTTTCCTGTAAGGCGAGCTAGCTTTTGTTTCCCAGTCCTAAATGGAGTTGAATCACATGCAGTTTCTTGTCCTACAAGCAAGAGTTGTTTTTTAGTAAGAAGAGTCACTATTGTGTTCCCATTGCCATACACAGGGCAAATAGGACTTGCATCTGTTCCCAGGATGTACAGTGTATTGGACTGAAGAGGATCTACTGTTCTTGTCTGTTTCCTAAGCAAAGTTGAACTAGATATGGCCCGTGTGTGCAGGATGTACACTTCTTTTGTTCTGAGCAAGCTCACTCTTCTGGCCCTGTAGGAAACACAGTAGAGTAGAAGAGTGCTCTTTTCTCTAAAGCAGAATGTGTTTCTTGTAAGGCGAGCTAGCGTTTGTTTCCCAGTCCTAAATGGAGTTGAATCACATGCAGTTTCTGGTCCTACGAGCAAGAGTTGTTTTCTGGTAAGAAGAGTCACTGTTGCGCTCCCGTTATCAAACACAGGGCAAATAGCACTGGCGTCTATTCCCAGCATGTACAGTGTATTGGACTGAAGAGGAGCTACTGTTCTTGTCAGTTTCCTAAGCAGAGTTGAACTAGATGTGGCCCATTTCTGAGGAAGCACAGTTCTTTTGTTCTGAGAAAACTCACTGTTCTCGCAATATAGGAAACACAGTAGAGTAGAAGATTTATCTTTTCTCAAAACCAGAGTGTGTTTCTTGTAAGGCGAGATAGTGTTTGTTTCCCAGTCCAAAATGGAGTTGAATCACAAGCAGTTTTTGGTCCTACGAGCAAGAGTTGTTTCTGGTAAGAAGAGTCACTATTGCGCTCCCATTGCCATACACAGTGCAAATAGCACTCGCGTCTGTTCGCAGCAAGTACAGTGTATTGGACTGAAGATGAGCTACTGTTCTTGTCAATTTCCTAAGCAGAATTGAACTAGATATGGCCCGTGTGTGTAGGAAGCACAGTTCTTTTGTTCTCAGCAAGCTCACTGTTCGGATCCCATAGGAAACACTGTAGAGTAGAAGAGTGCTCTTTTCTCAAAAGCAGAGTGTGTTTCTTGTAAGGCGAGCTAGTGTTTGTTTCCCAGTCAGAAATGGAGTTGAATCCCATGCAGTTTCTGGTCCTACGAGCAAGAGTTGTTTTTTGGTAAGAAGAGTCACTATTTCGCTCCCTTTGCCATACACAGTGCAAATAGCACTCGCGTCTGCTCCCAGCAAGTACAGTGTATTGGACTGAAGAGGAGCTACTGTTCTTGTCATTTTCCTAAGCAGAGTTGAACTAGATATGGCCCGTGTGTGTAGGAAGCACAGTTCTTTTGTTCTGAGCAAGCTCACTGTTCTGGCCCTATTGGAAACACAGTAGAGTAGAAGAGTGCTCACTTCTCAAATCAGATTGTGTTTCTTGTAAGGTGAGCTAGCGTTTGTTTCCCAGTCCTAAATGGAGTTGAATTACATGGAGGTTCTTGTCCTATGAGCAAGAGTTGTTTTCTGGTAAGAAGAGTCACTATTGCGATGCTACTGTCATACACAGTGCAAACAACACTTGCTACTGTTCTTTGCAAGTACAGTGTATTGGACAGAAGAGGAGCTACTGTTCTTGTCAGTTTCCTAAGCAGAGTTGAACTAGATATGGCCCGTGTGTGTAGGAAGCACAGATCTTTTGTTCTGAGCAAGCCCACTGTTCGGACCCCATAGGAAACACAGTAGATTAGAAGAGTGCTCTTTTCTCAAAAGCAGAGTGTGTTTCTTGTAAGGCGAGCTAGCGTTTGTTTCCCAGTCCTAAATGGAGTTGAATCACATGCAGTTTCTGATCCTAGGAGCAAGAGTTGTTTTCTGGTAAGAAGAGTCACTATTGCGCTCCCATTGTCATACACAGGGCAAATAGCACTGGCGTCTGTTCCCAGCATTTACAGTGTATTGGACTGAAGAGGATCTACTGTTCTTGTCAGTTTCCTAAGCAGAGTTGAACTAGATATGGCCGGTGTGTGTAGGAAGCACAGTTCTTTTGTTCTGAGCAAGCTCACTATTTTGGCCCTATAGGAAACACAGTAGAGTAGAAGAGTGCTCTTTTCTCAAAAGCAGAGTGTGTTTCTTGTAAGGCGAGCTAGCTTTTGTTTCCCAGTCCTAAATGGAGTTGAATCACATGCAGTTTCTGGTCCTACAAGCAAGAGTTGTTTTCTAGTAAGAAGAGTCACTATTGTGTTCCCATTGCCATACACAGGGCAAATAGGACTTGCATCTGTTCCCAGGATGTACAGTGTATTGGACTGAAGAGGATCTACTGTTCTTGTCTGTTTCCTAAGCAAAGTTGAACTAGATATGGCCCGTGTGTGCAGGATGTACACTTCTTTTGTTCTGAGCAAGCTCACTCTTCTGGCCCTGTAGGAAACACAGTAGAGTAGAAGAGTGCTCTTTTCTCAAAAGCAGAATGTGTTTCTTGTAAGGCGAGCTAGCGATTGTTTCCCAGTCCTAAATGGAGTTCAATCACATGCAGTTTCTGGTCCTATGAGCAAGAGTTGTTTTCTGGTAAGAAGAGTCACTGTTGCGCTCCCATTGTCATACACAGGGCAAATAGCACTGGCGTCTGTTCCCAGCATGTAAAGTGTATTGGACTGACGAGGATCTACAGTTCTTGTCAGTTTCCTTAGCAGAGTTGAACTAGATATGGCCCGTGTGTGTAGGAAGCACAGTTCTTTTGTTCTGAGCATGCTCACTCTTCTGGCCTATAGGAAACACAGTAGAGTAGAAGAGTGCTCTTTTCTCAAAAGCAGTGTGTGTTTCTTGTAAGGCGAGCTTGCGTTTGTTTCCCAGTCCTAAATGGAGTTGAATCACATGTAATTTCTGGTCCTACGAGCAAGAGTTGTTTTCTGGTAAGGAAAGTCACTATTGTGCTCCTTTTGCCATACACAGTGCAAATAGCACTAGCGTCTGTTCCCAGCAAGTACAGTGTATTGGACTGAAGAGGAGCTACTGCTCTTGTCAGTTTCCTAACCAGAGTTGAACTAGATATGGCCCGTGTGTGTAGAAAGCACAGTTCTTTTGTTCTGAGGAAGCTCACTGTTCTGGCCCTATAGGAAACACAGAAGAGTTGAAGAGTGCTCTTTTCTCAGAAGCAGAGTTTGTTTCTTGTAAGGCGAGCTAGCGTTTGTTTCCCAGTCCTAAATGGAGTTGAATCACATGCAGTTTCTGGTCCTACGAGCAAGAGTTATTTTCTTGTAAGAAGAGTCACTATTGTGCTCCCATTGTTTTACACAGGACAAATAGCACTGGCGTCTGTTCCCAGCATGTACCGTGTATTGGACTGAAGAGGATCTACTGTTCTTGTCAGGTTCCTAAGCAGAATTGAACTAGATACGGCCATGTGTGTAGGAAGCACAGTTCTTTATTCTGAGCAAGCTCACTGTTCTTTCCCTATAGGAAACACAGTAGAGTAGAAGAGTGCTCTTTTCTCAAAAGCAGAGTGTGTTTCTTGTAAGGCGAGCTAGCGTTTGTTTCCCAGTCCTAAATGGAGTTGAATCACATGCAGTTTCTCGTCCTACGAGCAAGAGTTGTTTTCTGGTAAGGAAAGTCACTATTGTGTTCCCACTGCCATACACAGTGCAAATAGCACTCGCGTCTGTTCTCAGCAAGTATAATGTATCGGACTGAAGAGGAGCTACTCTTCTTGTCAGTTTCCTAAGCAGAGTTGAATGAGATATTTCCCGTGTGTGTAGGAAGCACAGTTCTCTTGTTCTGAGCAAGCTCACTGTTCTGGCCCTATAGGAAACACAGTAGAGTAGAAGAGTGCTCTTTTCTCTAAAGCAGAGTGTGTTTCTTGTAAGACGAGCTAGCGTTTGTTTCCCAGTCATAAATGGAGTTGAGTCACAGGCAGTTTTTGTTCCTACGAGCAAGAGTTGTTTTCTGGTAAGAAGAGTCACTATTCCGCTCCAAATTCCATACACAGTGCAAATAGCACTCGCGTCTGTTCCCAGCAAGTACAGTGTATTGGACTGAATAGGAGCTACTGTTCTTGTCAGTTTCCTAAGCAGAGTTGAACTAGATATGGTCCATGTGTGTAGGAAGCACAGTTCTTTTGTTCTGAGCAAGCTCACTGTTTGGACCCCATAGGAAACACAGTAGAGTAGAAGAGTGCTCTGTTGCTGTAGAATTTCTCTCCAGCTCCCACCACCAAGTCCCGCCAGTCTCAGAGCCCACTTATAAAATAAACACACAGACTCTTACATTATTTAAACT
>NW_026735980.1:0-89921 GCF_949786415.1 Peromyscus eremicus
TTTCCGTGATCTTACATCTAGGCAAAGTAAGAGAAAATTCTAGAGTAAAGACATCCTCCAAATTATAGTTGGCCAAACTGTCAAGGTTATAGAGACTTAGCTGAGAGGACGCTAAGGAATCTGATGTGTCAATAGAAAATGCTTTCCGCGATGGAATCCTAGTACAATAAAAGAACACAGGACAAAAGCTAATCAAATGTAAACAAAGTGTGGGTTTCAGTTAATAGTAACACATCAAAACTGAGAAAAGATAAATATGAAAAAAGTTCAAAGCCATTTGCAACCTCATCAATATTATAATCTTCAAAAAGAATACATGGAATTACTATGGCTAGAAAAGTTGGCGCTACAATGGATTCTTTTGATATCTAACTTACAGAACTTGGCTAGAAATTTTCTTGGCAAAATAATTTGTATGTATGTATGTAGCATGTGTTGTTTAAATTCTTTTAAAAGATTCCAGGAATTTAAGAAAATTCCATATGTGTGAACAATAAAAGACGTTTTTTGCTGTCCAAATTTAACATTGTCTTAGGATGGTGAGCTGATTGGTCACAGAATTCACTTCCCCTTTACAAATGAGGAATGCCATGCCTGATGAGGCTCAGGGATGGACCCTAGCCCTTAACCAAAAGTTCACGTCCCAGTCCAGAGTTTCCTTACCAAGAAACTTGAGTGAGTCAAGCTCCTGATATATTTTCAACTTCTGTTTAAAGATGAAGCATACATTCTGTTTTGGCAAATCGTTGCATGTTGACATGAATGTGTAAGGTCAGTTTTGTGTTGAGGTGCATGTGTGAGGTCAAAGGGCAATTCTGAGGCACTGGTTGTCTTCCTCAGTGGTGAAGAGAACACGCTATTCTTGCAGAGGATCAAGTTTAGTTCCCAATACCCACGTTGAGTGGCTCACAACCATCTACAACTCCAGCTCCAGGGTATACAGTGCTCTCTGTTGAACTCCTTGGCTATCTCCCTCACACATGCACATATCCACATATAGACACAGACATACACACATCATTAAAAATAAAGTAAGTCTTAAAAAAAGAAGTTTCTAGATTTGTAGACAACACAATGAGAGGGATCTAGTGACTCCCATATAAAAACTCAGTTTCTGTTATCCAAAATGCTTTGTTTCAATTTTGGATTTTGGAATTTGCATATACATGAGATTATCTTGTGAATGAGACTCAAATACAAAATACATACATACATACATATATATATATATATATATATATATATATATATATATATATATATTCTTTTTGTTTTTTTGAGACAGGGTTTCTCTGTGTAGCTTTGGAGCCTATCCTGGAACTCACTCTGTAGACCAGGCTAGCCTTGAACTCACAGAGATCTGCTTGCCTCTACCTCCTGAGTGCTGGGATTAAAGGCGTGTGCCACCATGCCTGGCTTTATTTCTTATATGCCTTATACATATGGCCTACCAGTAATTTTATACAACAGATTTTTCAGTATCTTTCTATATAGCCCCCAGCTGGCCTTGAATGCTCAACCCTCCTGTCTCAGAGGGCTGGGTTTATAGCTAGACACCATGCTGACCCTTCTGCAATACCTTTCATAATTTTGTGCATGAAACAATTTTTCACAGTGTGGGATTTTCCATTTACGGCAAAGCAGTAGCAATGAAGAAGTTTCCAATTATGAAGCTTTCTGTAATTCAGACTTTATGATAAGAATGCTCAATCTGTAATAATGGTGACACTATAAAAAAAAATGTTTTCTAGCCAGACAAGTTCAAAGAGCAATGAGAATAAAAATTGAAAGCTAGCATAATCTGATGCAATCTTACGTGAATACTCAATATCACTGAGCACCACTAAACACCAAGCTGCCCTGAAGCTAGGTCCCTAGAGGATACAAGAAATGAGGCATACAGCATGCAGCACTGCATTAAGAGTTTACGCAGCCTGGTCCAACAGAAATATAAAGTAGGCCACATATGTGGTTTCAGCCACATTTTTAAAAGCAATATATACTTTCCATAATATACATACATACACACATACACACACACACACACACACACACACACACGTACATATATTAAACTGACTTTTGTAACATACTTTATTTATCCTATATTGTCTTTTCAATGCGAAATCATTGCAAAAATCATTGAAGCATGCTATATTTCCCCATCACTCCACTCTTCTACACATGGTGTTCCTGTATGCTTGCAAACCTGTCTGGACTAGCTATGTTTCAATGTGGTGGAGCCACGTGTGGCTGACCGCCAGCAGTGAGCACAACAGACTTTGCATCACGTTTTAGAGACTAGGAATTTCTTTTTGAGGCCCAATGAGTTAAATGAGGACAGATAGAGGTTATGGGAGAACATGAAATGCCCAAGACACAGGTTAGCAGAGGAAACAGGAGGCTGGATCAGAATCCACTGATACTGCACAGTTTAATTCACTAGGAGCAACCTGTACATTTTAGGCACTGAGAGGTACGCCTCCAGGATTCCTTTTGTTACTGCCCTAAGCTGTATTTATCAGCCAACTGCTCTTCTTCCCCACTGTATTTTGTACAGTTCTGCTGTTACACTTTGTATTTGTGGATATGTGACTAATTCAGATGTGGAAACTGAAGGGCCGTTTCCTTCAGGTCTCAGCCTCCTTAGGTTAAATTCAGTCTGGTTTCCTAGGAGCTGAAAAGCAGACACAGAGGGGACACCCTCCTCCTAAACTGTGCTGTTTCTTGAAAACACGGTTATCTTCACCGGTTGTTTTCTCCTAACACTCTCCTTCCTTCTACCTCATTAAAAAAATGCCAAAACCACATACATTTTTTTAAAAGATGTAATTAATTAGAGTTCTATGTGGTGCTTTAAAAAACCAAAAACCAAAAACCCCAAACCAAAAAAAAAAAAAAAACCCCCACGTAATTACAAAACGCCAACCAGGCTGAGGTACAGGGAGGCAAGACAACCATCGGTCATTAGCAAATCCTTAAATCACAACAGGAAGTAAATGTACACAGCATGCTCTTCCATATGCCATATTCAGAAACCCCTGTGTGAGGCAGGCTATAATCAAGAGCGAAAGAGGCTCTTTGAAGTGGGGAGCTGAGGCCAGAGCTCTGGCCCGGCACTCTCCAGACCCTGCCTTATTCTTTCCAACCCTTTCCACCTGGCTCAGCGCCTGCACACTGCAATCAACAACTGTTACTTCAAGGTCAACAACAAACACTTTGGTCTGAGCCCTCAGGTTCCCTGACCACCCAATCACACACCACTGTCTTCATTATCTTCAGTCTTCTCCACCTGCCTCCCCAAATCCAGATAGCTCTCTGTTTTCTAGCTTAAGCTCTTTCTTTCTATCCCACTCCCCCGTCTTTTTAATAGTTCTGGTTGTATAAAGTTCTGTCCTCTGCTCTGTGTTCATCTTCCATTATCACTCAGATATACTGCCCATGCTTAAGGATTCAACAACCTTCTCTACCCTTCCAAGGCTGACCTTCCATTTGACATTTCTAGTCACTGCTAGACTCGTCTACATGTAGGTCATTACTTTTCTGAACTGTACTAGAATCCGGGTGTCCAACCAATGTGTCAAATCTCATGACTGTACACAAAGAACAATGGCCCATTTCTCATCGGGTCAGTATCTTATGAGGAGAAAGAAGAGAATGAAAAGAAAATGTCACAGCACTTAACAAAAGTCAACTATGAAGAAATGAGGGCACACCACTTGACACTGGCATGGCTTTTAACTGAGCACAGTTAGCTTTCAGAGCTCTGTTGAAGCGCAGAAAGGAGAATCAGGATTCACTATCATACCAGCAACACACCTAGGGATGTGCAACATAGCAGCTCATCGAATTAAAAATACAGCAGGTTATCAGGATTCATCAAGCTCTTTGAGAAAAATATCTTTTAGAAATTACCCATATTCCTTCCAAGATCTCTTCAGAGGGGATACACCCCCAGATAAATGTTCCCTTCTGTTACTGTGTCACTCTGGTCTTTCAAAGTGCCACTCTGACTTGTAAACAAGGCTTAGTTTCATTATTGCAAATCAATTTTCTGGAGCTGATCCTCAGAGAGCTGAAATAATTGAATTTCTGGACTTGTACGAAGGAAGGTTTGGGCAAGAAACAATGATATTAAGGTTTCAAAAGGTAGATTCCCTAACTGTGCTTTAGCAGCAAATCCCCCTGGAGGCTTCCGATCCACTTCTCTACTGCAGTGTCTTAGGATGACGAGTTATGTGCCTACACCTGCTGATGCCAATCAGATCTAAGCAGGGCGGGAATCTCTGCTAACAGAACAGAGAGCCAGCAGGTAAGCTTTACAGCTGATAAAGGATGACTTTTAAGAAGAAAGAGGATATAGACTGTTACAATATAACTAGAACTTTTCTCTCCCCAAAGGCCCCACAGATATCTCTAGTGAATTAAAGGGATATGGATAATTATCTACAGTGAATTAAAAGGATATGGATAATTTGAGACTTTTGCTCAGCTTTGTACTTCATACCGTAAGAAAATCTGTGTCGCATAGCAACATGAGAATGAGGCCCCTCTTCAACCTAATAATCTTTTATCACCACAGCTTCAATCAAAGATGTAAACAGATAGAGACTCTGGCTCCTTTTGCCACTTTCTGCTTGATTGAATTTGATAATGAAAATGTCTGATCCTTTCAGAGCGAGGAAAAGTGTCATTCAGTTTTTACTCACCAGGCAGAGAATGAATGCATTTGTTTGGACGTAAAACCATTTGAATATGCAAAATCATTTAAATATGCATCACTACAAGCTGCGGCACATTGATGGATGCAGTAGTTTAGAATTCTCTTCGGCAGTAAAGCGAGGCATCAAATGAAGGTGTATTCATGCTTGAAACATCTTCAGACTTCATCCATCCCTCCCTTTGCACATGGTCAGTCACGCCTTCCTTTCCAGTCTGGGTACTCATCCAGAAAGCAGGGGAACAGGGCCAAAGCCCATCCCATTACCCCGAAGTCTTCCAGGTCAACAATCCAAAGTCACATGAAAAGACTAACTTTGGTTTACCCCTCCAGGGAGCAGATATTTTGAAGAGCAAGCATTCTAGGCAAGCAGAAACAGAGCCTTTCAATGTACTTAAATCATTCTCAAAGAAGACATACACAGGCAGAGAGTCTGAAGAATTGAAATCTCTAATTTTATATCAAACATTTAGAAAGGACCCTATGTGATTAAGGATTACAACTAAAGGGAATACCCCCCTTTCAAATAGTATGATTTCTGCCTTTCCATTAAAACGATAATGGTAGTTAAAATGCACATTCCAAGAAAGTTGTCCTTAGGATCCAAGTTGTTTTATTCCAGAACTGTTGTGGTTTTGGAAAAAATGCTGAGGGAAACTAAGAATAGCCAGCAGAATCTTCTAAGAAAAGTGTGACTGAGGCAGACCTTCCAACAGCATTCACATTAGCCTGCTCTAGGAGCTAGCTCTGGGACCTAAGCTTAAAGCAGTGTAATGGTCCTTAAGATCACTTACCAGGAAGGAAAAGAAAGCCAAAGGTCACTTCCTCCTCTTGACCTGACTCACGTCACATGACAGTCTACACCATTTCATCCGGGGATTATAGTCAAACTAGTTAGCTGTCTCCCAGTCATGGCTCTTCAGTCTCTAGGGCAGGAGGGATGGTTCCTTACACAGATCCCTGGAAACCTGTACTTTACAGGCATTACACAGTAGTAGCCCATTTCTCTGAGAAAGCAGAGCTGAGGTTTGAAAAGCCAAGTGAGTACAAAAGACATCTTTGATAACAAGTCCCATGTCAACAGAACATTCAACTACAACAATAAATAATAGGTCATATGTGTGTTTTCCTGAATTTTAAGCATTTGCCATTCTTGACTCATTAGGCAACTCTAGTTGGCATTCCTACAGTGGGCAGCCTTCTGTATTTTTCATGCAGATAGATGATTTAACTCTCCTCTTCCCAGCTAGAACTCCTAAACTTTTGTTTATGTAGTGTGCGTGTGTGTGTGTGTGTGTGTGTGTGTGTGTGTGTGTATGTGTGTGTGTGTGTTCAGGCAAGTGCATGTCACTACACACATGGAGGTCACAGCGTAACACTCAAGGGTCAGTTCTCCAAAATCTGGGGACTGAGCTCAGCTTTCCCAGCCTGTACACAGGTACCTCTACCCACTGAGCCGTGTCATTGGTCCCCAGTTTTTAGTTTTAGTATAACCCTAAGTTCTCCTTACAGAATAACATAATTCCAAAATAGAGATGACATCTATATCTTAAAAAGATACTTTGCAGCAAATCTTATATTTAAACTGAATTATCCAAAATATTTTTAGAATTCAAAATTTAAGAATGTGCTTAATTACACAGCACCACTTTAAAATATATATTAAAAACAGTACATGAATGCTTGCTAGGTATTGGCAGCAGGGCTCCTAGTTCATATAGATCTAGTAAGTTCTTATGCAAGAAACCAAGAGTCCAGGAGGCTTTGATAAAGGGAAGGAACATGGGTAGGGGGATACACATTCACAAACATCTCTCTCTCTCTCTCTCTCTTTCTCTCTCTCTCTCTCACACACACACACACACACACACACACACACACACACATTTTTCAGAAGGCTGAGAATAACTCTACTCTTTTGCCTGTGACAGATTTTAATTATCCAAAATGGTATTCAGCAATAAATTAACTGATAAAAATAGCATACTGATTAAGCATGTTGTTTAGTCTAAGAATTTCAAATTTTTTAGTGCTGTTTTGTTTGGAAGTGCTAGAGATAGAACTCAGGGCCTCACTCAGGCAGGCAAGTAGTCAACCTCTGAGCTATATTATCCACTACTCACCATTTACTCATAAAGAACTGGGATATACCTTTCCTGAAATGTCCATATAAGCTAATGAACCAGTACTCCAGAGGTCACACAGAATCTGAGAGTCTTCCCGCAGAAGAAACCTGGCCTTGGACATAATAACGCAGGACAGCCTTAGGGAAAACATGGATGCAATTTCCTGGCAAGCTTGTGTGCTGTGTAAAATGAGCAACCAGGAAGAAATGCTGTAGAAAAACACCAGTATTTAGGATTTCTGAAGTGGACACAAAACATGAGCCTGCGATGGAAAACAGGGAATAAAAGAATACACAAAAGGAACAGCATGGCAAGGACACGGGAAGAAGGCTACAGTCCACAGAATTTGGTAACACTGGGCAGACAAGGGAGAGAAACGTGCTCAGAGCTGATGTCACAGATAGCTGGGGCTGAGGAGATGATAATGCCTGGCTGTGGAGGGATCATGGGACCTCTCACCACCACATCGGAGGCAGAAAGAACTGTGAAGGACAGAACAAGGATGCTCAAGACATACTCCTACAGGGAAGCAGCACACTGAGGTGAGTGAGGGCCAAGGGTTCTCTGAAGAACAAAGAAAACCTGAGAAGCCTAGACATTACCGATAGAGGAAATCAAACAGTCAGACGGGCAAAGGTCTTTATAAAGACAAAGGTGAGCTATAACACTAGAGGACATCTTAAAGAAAATACAACCATGCATAGGTACTCATTGATTTAGACTTAGAATTCTAAAATCTTACTATCAGAGCAATGGTGGTTGATGTAAACCAAGCTCCAATCACTCAACTGGCAAAATATACGGGAACTTCCTGGCATGCTGACTATAATCATGCTAACATTAACTCTGCTCTCTGTGTTGATCAGTACAGGATGGCATAAGGCAAATGACGCCTGCTGTCACCTTAGGAAGCGTTTGGCAGGACAAGTCCCCGCTCTGTATCATCTGCCTTCCAGGAGACTCCTTTCCCCTTTCCCTCCTTCCCCCAGTATTCACTCAAATCTTCAATTCATTCTTTCCACACATCCTGACAAGTGGGAACTAAGTGCTATGACATGTTCTAAGCTCTAGGGGGTTTTCGGTGAGCGAACAAAAGACCCCAGAACTGAAGAGCTTACATTTCACACAGAAACCAATTATCTCCAAACGCAAAAGCATTGTAAGAAAGCATTGTTAATCTTCTGTACCATGAAGTATTTATTCCTAATATAGCCCTACAATTATTCTTTTTCCCTAAGCAGACTCTCAAACCCACTGACATAATATGTTCCTGATAGGATACCCTCTCAGCTGTTTGCCATTCAAATTGGAAGGTGAGACATTTTCTTTAGCTGTGTAGCCACTGGTAAGGCTCCTGTAAACAAGCCCTTATCCATCTAATGAAACTGACTGAGCCCCCAGAGGAAGGAGATATGCAAGCAGAGGCGGGGGGGGGGGGGGGCTGGGTGAGAAGAGAAAAGGGATCAGTAGGAGTACAAAGGAACAAGAGATGGTGACTTGGATAAGACCTGCTTTAGTGATTTCTCCACCTTAGGGCTCCCCGCTGTAGGAGATGATACCACTCCTAAGCTACTGCCTTGCCTTCTCACCAACATCACTGGCATAGCCTTGCATGGGACCAGCATCAAGATAGACAGTGATGTCCACTTCTTCATTATCTCCCCAAAGAGAGAAGAACTAAAGAGGTAGTGGAATGCTCGAGAGATGGAGCCTGGAGGGGAGGTTATTGTGACACCCCATCCTCTGCCCCCCCCCCCCCCCGCGCCGCCGGCCCCCCCCCCCCCGTTTCCTCCTCTTCCATTATTTCTTTATTTCTGGCCATGAGGTAGTTTTGCTCTACCATGTCATCCCATCACCATAGGTTACCTCACCACAGGCCCAGAACAATGAGGCCAAACAACTAAGCACTGAGCGACACCGAGAGCCTTCTCCTTGGAAACGGACAGGAAGCTGACCAACAACGCAGCTGACCAAACTGTTCACACTGTGCATTTAATAAACTGTGCATTTAATAAAATCACTTTCTGTTGTTTTTTTTTTTTTCAATGTTTTGTGCTTCTTTCGCGAGAACTAATACGAGCCCGTACTTTAAAATGCTTCGTTTTCTCTGCTCTCATCAGCAATCTCACTTCCCCAAACTCTGTGAGAGGATCCTAAAGGCACAGGAGGCCAGGCTGGGAGGACACAACAGGCAGTCCATCAGTGTCATCTCTTCCCCAAGAGCCCCGCGTCTGGGCCGTCCCCCGCTCTTCTGCAATCTGCGCTTGCTGCTCTCCAGACTGCTGCCACAGCTGTTGCTTTGGGACTTTCTTTCTCCATTAGTGATCAAAGCCAAAGCTGCAGACTCACTGACAGGGGAAGAGAGTTGGAGGAAGGGACAGGGAGAAGGGGGCCCCTTGGAACACACCACCAGGAAGAGGTGAAACTCATCAAGGGGGAACGTAAAAAACAGAACACTTAATGAGCTACTTGGTGACGACCATGACAAAAAGGGGACAGGATTTATCCCCATTCTGCAGGAAAATACTGAGAGCCTTCTGTGTCCGGCACCTATATTTGAACTTTTCATAGCATGCCTAAGCCCTCCAACACCTACCCTGTGCCGAAGAGACAGTGTCTCACTTTGCAACCCTAGCTGTCCTGGAACTCATGTAGAGCAGGTTAGCCTAGACCTCACAGAGATCTGCCTGCCTCTGCCTCCTGAGTGCTGGGGTTAAAGACGTGAGTGCACCAACATGCTTGGCCACAGCACCCACTGATACTGTTATTAAATGCCTTTTAACATAGGTATTAGACTCACTGTTATTGTCATGTCATTTCTTATATTCTTAATGCTATTTTTGGATAATTATTTTAAAAGCCTACAATACCACCTCCCTGGCCTAGCCAACAATATTTATTTATCAGTCAAGTAATAATAATATCTGTGTTAATTCAATTTCAGTAGTCTGATAGAAATCCTACCTTTAAAATAAGTAAAAGGTTGTGTTTTAATGAGAACTCCATAGATCTATTATTAGGGCATGTAGTACATAATTCATCGTATTTACTAAAACTGAAAATTGTGAAGTTCATGAAGTCTCTGGATTCCCACATTTGGATTTCTGGCAATTTACAGGATCCTTAAGTTCTAAAACAAATGTCTTTCCATCCTCTTGCCTACTTTCACACTTTGGTGATATTTATTTAATATTCTTAAATATTTTACCATTAGCAGATGTGTTTAAAAACAACAATAACAACAACAAGAACCTGTTCAACAGAAGAAGTTCAACAGACTAACTACAGTACCATTATCTGTCAGGTAACCAAATAGGTATTTCTTAACCTAAAAAAGACTGAGGTGGTTACAGTTCATTTAGAGAAGCAGCCACCTAGAAAGCAAGGTAGATTTTCCTAAAATTATTAAGCTTTAAAATTATAAAATTCAAAATTCAGAGAATCAAAACTCTTAATTTCTCATTCTGAATAAGGTCATTACTACCTACACATTTAGGGTATCTTCCTTAGTAACAAGGGCATACTGACATGTTGCATACTAATTCCTCACCTTCTAATTCCTCTTCTAGATTACGCTACTAACGGCACTTTGGCCCTGTAAAATCAACAATGGTTTTTCTTAGGCAACATGTTGTGCCATTGCTACCCAACTTCAATAGTGGATCCAATATACCATGAAGAGAGAAGTCATTCAAATGGAAAGGGTTTGAAAGCAAAAACAAAACAAACAAACAAAAAAAACCACCCTACCCCCTGAGTGATGATAAATGATGTGCTTTGAATTCCACATATGGTATGTGATAAAGTGTTTATATGATCAAGTCACATCCTATACTCTGGTTCTGGAAGTATCAAAAATAAAAAGGGAACTGAGAAAGCCAGCATGCTCTCCAGGGAGGCCATCCATTCCATGGGAGAAAAGTGCCAAAGGCAACACGATACACTTCCCCATCCCACAAGCAAAGATACTGCAGAGCACGCATCCAAGGCAAACACAGAATGTAGAGAGAACTCAGCTAGCGCCATGTTGGGTCCTTTGTCGGAGGAGACAGAGGTCAGGAGGCTGCGTGCCAGGAAGGACAGGCATTTTTCTCAAGATTTGTTTTAAATGGTTTGAATTTCAATACAGCAATGCCTAAGACAATCTTACTCATTCCTTTAGGTTATATCTTTGTGGGAATTAACTTTAGTAAATCTCTCCTTTGTGTAAAGTATATATTTGGATACAGCTGGAGTTTCAGAGAGTTCTTGGACACAGTTGGAGGTTTCAGAGAGTTCTTACATTAAGGTTAAACAATAATTCTTTGTTTCAGGAGCAAGTTATAAAGAAAAAGGCCACTGATTACCTCTGTCATTATCAGCAAACTTTAGCACTCTGATTTATTCTATACCAAAGGTCAGCATTGCCACCTTTATCAACATAATATCTATTGTGGAATTTTAATAGTGGTTCTAATACAGTTTTTTAAAAAAAAATAAATCACAAGGAATACCGACGATGATCAAGAAATGGTGGGCTCTGGTTGTGATACGCTGTGGCTGTGTGACTTATATCGAGAAATCTAACCTCTCTGGCGATTGACATTTATACCCATGAAGGAAGACCTCACAGTATAACAGTTCCCGTGGATGCCCTGTGAAATTACTAAGGACACAAAACTAAGATGAAGGAGAGATCAGGAAGTCAGGGGAAAAGGAAGGAAAGGCTTGGAGAAATTAAGGTTAAAAAAGTTACAATATTCATGCAAACAATATGTACATGTTATGTATGCTCTTTAATTCTTTTTATCAAAGTTGAAAACATAGCACGCATACACATTAGCAATATTTTACATGCTTACGTTTGAGACATCTAGAAAATTTGCCACTCATTGCCTAAGAAAAAGACAATGTCATATCTCTTCATTCTAATCTAAGCTCACTGGCAAAGCAAGAAACAGGTATGCTTCGCCTGTCAACTGACAGTCTATTTTAGGTCCAACGGGAAAAGACCAGGGATTTATAAGATGAGAAACACAATAAAGATTCAAACAGGCCAGAGGCCTGCTGGGAATAGCTAATGATTAGCTAGTCTATTAGCAGCCAGGAACAGTTAGTGTCAGTGTGCTCATAACGTATCAGATGCTGAACCAGACCTGGGGAATTTCCTAAACATGTCACAAGCAGCCTGCCTCCTTGAATTATGTACTTCAACTTCAAAGGAGCTCAGACTCTATTCAAAAGACAAAAGAGAGATCTGGTCACGGCTGATGACAGAGGCAACAGGCAATTCAATCGTCCTCATTTTTTCACAGGGTCTCTGGGACAATTTTGAGTCACTTCTCCATTTTCCCTTTCCCCTGTCCGACCTGTGTATCTCTATAAACCTCAGCAAGTGAAGTGGCTCTGTAATAGTTAGAGGTAAGAGCTGAGGGACAGGTCACTGCCATTACTAACACACAGTCTGCTAGATGAAACTAGCATTCAAAGACAAATTAGTGAGACTGTTCCCCTAAATGATATAACGAGGTTTATCACAGTGTGGTTCCTGTGTATTCACAGTGTAAAAATCTGGCTTCTTGCTAAAGCTCTATAGTAGGAGGTCTGGATTTAGTATCCGAACATTGTTCCCTTTGTATTCTCTTATTAAATCTTAACTTCTCAACCACACAGTAAAGAGCTAAAGGCCTTCAGAGGCATTAAAGAGATAAGGAAGAGTAAGAAAAGGCACAGACCATCAAATGGCTTAGAATTTGGTTCAACACTGTCTTCATCACATACTCATTAAATATGAAACGCAGACGAGATTTTCATCCTAATGCCCGTGTTGTCTGCTGATTTCTCAAATTACACGCACAAATAAACAGAAATCAGCATGTTCTTAAATATATATATATAAAATGGGGGTGTGCATTTGAGTGCAAGTGCCCTTGAAGGCTAGAAGAGGGTGTCCCATCTCCTGGAGCTGGGGCTACAAGCGATTGTGCGTCACCTGACTTGGGTACTAGAAGCTGACTTCAGGTTCTTCAGAAGAGCAGCTAGAACTCTTAACGGCAGAGTCGTCCCGCCATTCCTGGGTATGCTCTTATGGAATCCACTGCTAAACAAATACTACACAAGTCTCTAGGGATCTTTATTTGCAAAGTTCAGTCTGGACCCTTGCAGCTAAAGTGTTGGGGCTCAAAACCCACTGCCTTGTACCCAGGAAGGGAGCAAGGACGTTCTAACAAAGATTCCTTTCAGACTTTGTAAGAAGTCATCAATGTTTGTCTATATTTTCCCTTATTTACAACCTTCTTATTAATCAATAACAATGAGAAACATTTATGGAACTCATAAAATCAAATGGGGCTACTGATGCCAAGCTTGTTCACATGAAAGGCCAGCTAGGAAGAGCAGTGAGATTGAAAACGGACTTCAGATGGCTCTTCCAAACAACAAAGATGACTCAGTTTTTAAGATAAAAATGAAAGTAACAAAATCAAAATATACCATTTTTTACAATATATGTATATATTAGCAGCAAACTACTTCAGAGATTTTTCTTTTGAGTTTAGTTATTTTAAAGAAAGTGTAACAGTGTAAATGTTAGCATGGAATGTCAAGAATTCACTCTTCACTCTATACTCTGTGACTTGGCCTCTTCTACTATACTTTACACCACGACTAGGAACGAACTTGGTTTTGACTAAAATGTAGTTAAACGGTAGCTGGTAAAACCTCTCTCACTACATCACCTATGCATTATTTTCAAAAATAACTAATGAGCACCATATAACGAATTTTTCAGATGTAATAACAGCCAACTATACCATTTAGTATTTGGTTTACTGTTTAAAAAATCTGGTAACATACAAAATTTTAATCAAATGAGATAAATACTTCAATCCTATATTGCTTGCCCATTATTAAAACTCTTAATAGAAATTCTATACATAACCTGACAAACTCTAGGTAAAGATATATGTGCATAGATACATGCAAAAGTGTATGTACATATATCCATATACATCTTCAACTTTGGATTTTTAAAAAAATTAATACCCTTGTTGACTTTTCTACAGTGAACTTTTTTTAACTTGATTTAATAAAAATGTTAATTTTGAACATGCGTTTTGTAAAAACCTTTTTCAGTTAAACAGTAATGACTTTATTTATGTTTAGTAATATAATCAAACACACAAAGAGCCATACATCTTAATGCCTCTTTTCTGTCCTTTCTTGAATGTGATGTTTGCTGTGTTTTCTAGCACTTTCAGTTGACATACAGGAATTTTAGGAACATCTGTATAATGAACTCTTTAAAAGGGGACTTCTGTCCACAGTTCTTCCAGCTAAAGCAATAACTTTGATACTTTTAAAGTTTAATTGAGCCAGTGTGCCCGTACACTATCCAGGGAAACTTGTACTAGAGGCCGTTTTGAAATCTTGTTTTGAAGTCTTGTGGATGAGTTAAATATTAACAGTTTTTTATAAGAATTACCTCCCCCCCCCCCTTGGGAACTCCTAACTATGGAAAAAACTTTTTAAATTCCTCTTTTTGTCAGTGGAATAAGAACAGTGATAGATAGGTTTATAATTTAATTGCTAGGGGTAAAAGCTCCTACTTTATTTTGTCTTTGTAGCTGTCAGCATAAAGGGGAGAAGCTATAGCAATATGCTGATGCATTGGTTTCACAGTACCAGTTAGGAAAGCTATTTCTCCTTACAATTTAGTGTATGTTGTTAAATATGGTGTTATTTGAGATGTATTGCTTTATTTTTTTTTTCAATTAAAAATGGTTTTCTCCTAAAAAAAAAAAATGAAAGTAACATTTGGAGTAAGTAAAAAAGTTGAAGCCTTTGTGAACACACCGATTCTTCCCGTTTGATATGAATAAGTAGAAAACAAAACAATCAAACACACTTCCTGACCATTCATGACTTCAGGAAGAAGGAGTGCTCTGGGAAAGGGCTTTTTCAGGAATTAGTGAGAGGGTAAAACTTCACATTATATTTTTTCTTCTGTGAAATCCTGGGGAGAAATATACATGGCCTGCCATTTGTAAACCTGGACAGTACAAATGGGAACCACTTGCAAGACTCTGGGGCTCTACCACCAGATGTTTTTTTCACTCAGTAGATGCAGGACTGGCCCTGGAACTTATAACTTTCATGAACACCCTGGCGAAAGCTATTCTGAGGCACAGAGCTAAGAAATGCTGTTTCTGTATTAAAAGAACATGGGGCAGTGCCTTCAATATCCAAAGCATAGTAAAAAACAGAATTTTGGTACTCACGAGGAAGCAGATCTTTCTTGTATTGTGGACACTAAAATCCCAAGTCTCCTAGAAACTGACACCGTATTTACCTATAACCTACATACAACCTCTTATACTCTTTAAATTGCCTCTCCCAGGCTTAAGATACACAGTGGTGTAATGCTTGCCTAGTCTCTCTCTCTCTCTCTCTCTCTCTCTCTCTCTCTATATATATATATATATATATATATATATATATATATATATATATATATATATATATATTTCTATGTTCATTCTCAAGTACCACAATAAATAATAAAGTAACAAATAAACCTTTCCTTACTAATAATATCTAATGCAATATAAATCATACATAAACACAGATACAGGACTGTTCAGTTAATTTCCACCCATGTTTGGATGAACCTGCAGATGTGAAACGCACAGGTATGGAGCAAACAATATGGCGGTGCCACGTGCTCAAGGGGTAGCATATGCATCTGACCTAACGAGAGAGAGCATCCTGCCATCAGCACCGGCTGTGGGGCTGGCTGGCTGGCTGGCTCACCTAAGCAGCGGTAGGGAATCACGATGTGGGTGTGGGTCTTGCACTGCTTGCGGCCCCGCTTGCACCAGTTCTGGATGGTCACTGGTTGGTTGGCTTCCACGACATTTGTGATCTGCAGTTCAGGGTAGACCTAGGGAGCACAGGAGAAGAGGAAACGGTTACTCGTGGCAAAGCCTGACAAGCGCACAAACCTGATAAAAACTAAACCTCCACTGCCATTCAAAGGTCCCGTTATCCCCTGAGAGCCAAGCTGCTAAAAGAACATCAGTATAAGGGAAATGGCCTGATTGGCAGTGCCTAGGGCCTTGCATTGAACTGCCCATGCAGACAGTGTCTGGGGGAGATAAAGTACAAACAGACTCTTGAAAGCATGCGGTCATTCTCTATGCAAAATAAACAGACCATTGAAGACCCTGGCTTGTAGCCTTCTAAAGGAACACTGCAATTGATACACTTTCGGATATCATTTTAACTTAAATTCAACCCATTCTATGTGGCACATATTTTATACACAGAGCACAGCATATTGCTAGTTTCCATACAAAAATTAGTTTCTGTCCTCAAAGTAGTTTACATAAAAATATTTTATTAAAAAAAAAAAGTCTTCAAGAGGGCCATTTAAAGTCCGGCACTCATGAATTCTCCTTCTTCAGTAATAAACCACTTATCTTGTTCTGTGATGACTGCTCTTCGTAAATCACGCTGCTCGCTGAGCACTTGGAATGAAATGTCAAACTCAATCAACTAAAATGTATTTGCGAAATATCAAACCACTTCCGTGTAATAATAATGGGTAGAGATTTGAAAGAAAAATAGTAACATAGAATGTGTCTCTAAAACGAGCAGTTTTGCAGCATAAATAACAATAGAAATAGCTGACTAAAGAAAGGCATTAAGGAAGCAGATGGCTCTTACTGCAGGATAAGAATCCAGGAGGGGAAGATGAGAATGTGAAGGGACTTATACACAGTCAGAAGATTGTAAGACAATGGAATTTCAACCCGGAAATGAACTAAAGGGTTTGGTGCAGACACGTCGGAGAAACTGAGCCAGGAAGAACCAGTGCTTGGGAGAGTTTGAGAATTAAAATGAAGACTCTGAAAAGTCTCAGCTATTGGTAACTGCAAGGAATAGACACAGGGCCATCAGAGGGAGTAGAAGATTAAAAGGGAAGCCGACGTCACTGAAGGAATGAGAATCACGGGTTCGAGAAACTGGAGGAAACATGGATTCCTCAAAATCACCTACAACTTAGGAAAGAATTGTAGTGGATGACAGAAAGCCAGGAGCAGAAGACTTCAAAGACTGACGGTGTGTGCCAAGGGACTGGTGGAGCTCAGGGACCACTCCAGCCACAGAGGAGAATGGTGGTCTAGGCTGGAAGCAGGATAGTTTGTAGACAGGGTTAAGGGTAGACCAGGAAGAGTGGCTTGGAAGTAGAAATGCAGAAGGATACATCCCCAGCTTGTGGGTACAATGCTGAGGACCAGCGAAGGGAACCCAGGTTCCTCAGCAAGATGATCAATCATGTCCACCTGTGAGTTATGGATACGGTGTACCTTGTTTATTAATGTCAGAGTGACCCTGACTTTATTTAAAATGTTGACTCTTGTTCACTGTGGGGTTTTTTGTTTGTTTAGTTGGTTGTTTTTTTTTGTTTTTTTTTTGCATTGAGTTCTATACTCTCAAAATACTATAAAACAGTTGGGCGGTGGTAAGCACACACCTTTAATTCCAGTACTCAGGAGGCAGAGGCAGGTGAATTTCTGAGTTTGAGGCCAGCCTGGTCTACAGAGTAAGCTCCAGGACAGCCAGGGCTGTTACAAAGAGACACCCTGCCTTAAAAACAACAACAACAACAACAACAAAAACCCACTATAAAACAATATTGCTAATGTCTTGGTTACCTCACCTTAGTCCCCATGCCAAAAAAAAAAAAAAAAAAAAAAAAACCCAACAACTTGAAACATGGTAAAAATGGATAATAATCTAAAAACTACATTCTAGACAGGAAAATATTATTTAGTGCCCACCCCTATGGGCTCTCTAGCTATGAAAACACACAAAAGAAACTTACATGCCTATCATTAAATCACAGAAGCCAGTCTATAAAGGTTACATACTGTTATGGTTTCCATCACATGACAATGTATAAAAGGTAACTCTAGGGGGGCAGCAAAAGGATCAGTGCATAGGTAAAGCACTTGTAACACACGCATGAGGATCTGAGTGGAATCCCCAGTACCCAGGTGTGTGGAAGCACATGTAATTGGGGAGCTGGGGACAGCCAGATCCTCAGGACTCCCCTACCAGCTGACATTGTCTAATCTGTGAGTCCCCAAGGCATCAAAAGACTCTGTCTCATAAAACAAGGTGACAGGCTGGAGAGATGGCTGAGGGTTAGAGCAGTTGTTCTTGCAGAGGAACTGTGTTTGACTACTAGCACCCACAGAGTGGCTAGCAACCATCCTTAACTCTGGTTTCACGGGATCCAACACCCTCTTGGGACTTCTGTGTGCAAAACACACACACACACATACACACACACACACACACACACACACACACACACACACAGTGCATATAAATATAGACAAAACATTCTTACATCTAAAATAAGATAAATAAATCTTGCAGAAGTAAAAAAGGGGATGACTCAAAGAACAGACAGAAACTCAAAGTTGGTCTTCACACTTGCACATAACCCTGTACACATATATGTACCTGACACACGTCACTTGCACTCAATATCACATACACACACAGAAGACAAGGGCTCTTCAGGTTTTAGGAGAGGTAAAAGAGTTAATGAAACAATGAAATTACTGCCATTTCCATCTGTGCAAACCCAAAGACGGTATAACACCAAGAGCGAGCACTAATACAAGCTACAGCATGTGGGTGACAATGACACGTCGTGCAGGTTCACAACTTGCCGCAGCTGTACCACTCTGGTGAGGTGTGTAGATGATGGTGGGAACCCTGAGCATCTCTCTGCCTTCCTTTCTGTTTTGCTGTTGTTAAATATATAACTTCTCTGAAAAAACTGTATACTTAGAAAATAAAAAAATAAGGCATTCATCAGAGTAACCGTGTAGACTAAATTCAGTGGTGGAGGTTATATGGGGAGAACACACACACAAACACGTAGGTCAGGACCCATGAGATGGCTCAGGGGATACAGGCACCTGCTGGCCTGAGTTCAATCTTTCACACACACATGGTGGCAGCTGTGCACCCACACACAGCCACACTCATGCACAAACAGTATAAAATAAAAATGTAATAAGAAAATTTCATTTGTAAGTCAGAACCCTGCGCTGGGTGAAGAAGGTTTCTCAAACACAGCCTGCAGTTTGGCTGCAAAGGGCACAGCTAGCTTTCCTTGGTCTTACTTTGTGCTTAAGTATCTTTAACACTTCAGTACACGCATTTCAAGGCGCACACAACGCTCTCCCTGAAAATGCCACTAAAATGTAAAAGCCCCGTAGCTTTATTCTATACAATGAGTGGCAAGTAGCTTTGTGTACAGAAATATGATTCTCCCACCTTTTCTTATGAGACCACAAACGAATAGCACTCATGAGTCATAAACTCAATGGCGTGAGAGTTCGCCCTGGGGGACACGACTTTCTGTGCAGTAAAGTGTGAGTTACTGCATTTTTCGAAAGGATTCCAGCTGGCACTTCAGAAATGCTACCCCACCGTGAAGCTTCTTAATGTCAGTTTTCTGCAAATCCCTATAATAGACGACAGTCACACCACATTTCCTTCTTTTCCATTTAAACCAACAAATTATGTTCACAAACTGACGGGCAGGACAAGGGGCCTTCTGGCTTCCATTGCTCACATACCGTCGTCAGACAGATTCCTAGCATAATATTTGGTGCAGCAGACCAGTAAATAATTCAACTCCCAGTGTCTAAGCAGGAAGAATTGCAGACTGACAAACTAAAACAGTGAACGTGTGGCTCTCCCTTGAGATTACCAGTGCTTCGAAGGGTGATCAGCTAGCCCATGGATTTCCAATTCCATCCACAAAATCGAAGACACACGTGTGACTCCCAGACTTCTCCATTTCCCTCCATCTTACTGATGGCAGTGCTCATATGCAGGAAGATGTGGAGACCATAAAATCTGAACCACATAAAGCCCACGCAGTTTGTCTATTTCCTTAATTAATAAGATGGCCACAGTAACTTCAACCTGACCCAGTCACTTTTACTCAAGGATGAAGAATTATTAATTTGGAGTTCCCTAAGAGAAAAAATATTTTGCTGGTCTAAAGACCAGGAAGTTTATTTAAAGGGATATATATATATATATATATATATATATATATATATATATATATATATATATATAAAGCAATAGATTTCCTTTTGAAGTACTGAATGGCAAATCAGGTAATGTGACAATTGTATAAAGGAACAAAGCCCAACAAAGCAAACCAGACACACTCACACAATGAAACACTTATATTTTTAAAAACTAACAAAAAAAATCTGAATGTTTGTTTAAGTAGCTCCAGTAGGAGTCTATAGAGACAATAATGCATTTTTATGATTATGTATGAGATCATTGTCTCAGTCAAGAATTAAAAATTAAATGGTGCACATGGTGGTGCATGCCTTCCATCTTAGCACTTGGGAGGGTCTCTGTGATTTTGAGGCTAGTGAGTTCCAGGGCAACTAGGGATACATAGAGGGACTTTGTCTCCAAAAAAAAAAAAAAAAAAAACAAACAAAAGAAAATAAAATTAAATGAATTACAATACATAAATGACCTTGTAACAATAACTTCCTAACTTTTCACCAATATTTAATCACAAGGAAGAGCTCAATATTTAATATTTTCTTGTGGCAAGGTAAATTTTAATAAAGGAAGTAAAGATGCCATGTGTCGTGTGTGTGTGTGTGTGTGTGTGTGTGTGTGTGTGTGTGTGTGTGTGTGTGTAAAGATGTCTCAGCAGTTAAGAGCATTTGTATCTTGCAGGAGACCCAAGTTCAGTTCCCAGTATCAACATGGTAGCTGGAAACCACCTGTAGCTCCAGTTTGGGGCATCCAATGCCTTCTTCTGACGAGAAGTCACTGAATGTATGTGGTGTACATACCTACATGCAGACCAAACATCCATACACGTAAAATAAAATTTTTAAACATTTAAATACAAGTCTCTGAAAGACCACATTTGTCTAAAGAAAGGCCAAAGCTAGGCCTGTGTCAGCTACTTGAACAATCAACTCTGCCCAGTTCCTACTGGTCCTAAGCTACAGAGCAGTCACTGTATGAATACACTCACTGTGTTTCAAGTACATTCTCGTATACAGTCCCATTCACCATGCCACCAACGTCCTCCAGCCCTCCCCGGTCTGACACAATGTGACTGTGCTTCAGTAATCATCACAGTGTGCCTGGTGGTGTACACTCACTGATACTGCCTCCCTGCTATCCAGACACTTTCCTAAAGGGCAGGAACACGATTCTTCAAGGCACAGTCACCTATGATGTTTGCATTCACTATAACTGACTTTAAAGCTTCTTTCAAGATGCTGCACACCAGTCCTCTCATGGTGGAGGGCATTTGGCCACCACATTTTACCTCCACAGCTCCGTCTCCATAGCTACCCGGTGCCAGACCAAAGCAAGATGTAACTGCATCCTCTCTCTCAAGAGTTCTGAATATACATACAGGCTCCCATGGGGTGATGCGGATACTTGGTTGGGCGTTAGGATAAGCCTGAGCAAAGCATGTAAAGGCGAGTCTAGGCATCTGGATGATGCTGTTGATCCAGGAAGGGAAACAGGAGGAAGTGTAGAGAGAAAAAACTGCCACAGAGTGAGGCCATCGGAGGAGCTGAGCCTCTAAGCCTCTGAAACTCAAAGCAAGGGTGTTCAGATTCGAAGAAATGCCGCTTTTCAATATCCCTCTTTCAAATCTAATAAAAACTAGCTTCATGTTCCTTATAGTTGAACAGAAACTGAGGAAATGGTCCACTTCATTTGCTGGTTCCGTGGATGTCCCTCCTTGAATCCTTCTGTTTCCACAATCAGACCACTTCATCCCATGACTGCTATCACTCCCAGTGCCTGACAACTGACTGTGTGGACACCTATCCTTCTGGAATATATGCTCCTTGAAGGCAGGAGCCATGGGCTGCAGTTTGAGTCCCGTCCCCACCCACCCACCCACCCACCCATGCATACTACGTCAGCACAGTAAATGTTTGACAAAATATTTAACATTATTTCTGGTTAAGGTCTGTTTCACTACGGAAACATTCTATATGTATTAAGCTCCCATTGGGCATCACATACCTATCTCCTAAGCACACTATACTATAAACAGTTACTGGATTGTTCTTCTTTTGTTTTTGTTTTTGTTTTGTTTTGTTTTTTTCAAGACAGGGTTTCTCTGTGTCGTTTTGGTGCCTGTCCTGGATCTCGCTCTGTGGACCTGGCTGGCCTCGAACTCACAGAGATCCGCCTGGCTCTGTCTCCCGAGTGCTGGGATTAAAGGCCAATATTGTTCTTCTAACCAGAGGTAATACTTCTAACTGAATCTTGGGTCAAAATAGACTAACACGAGCAATACATGGCTAAAGACAAAGTGTTGGAAGAATTTAAAAGTCAGGGTTTAAGGGAAAAAAAAAAAGGCTCATTTACCTGGCCATGAAATTGTATCATATCTTTAAAGGCTAAAGTATCAGTACATAAAATTATTGTTTTTAATGAAAAAGGAAAAAAATTCCAAATACCAAAAGTCAGAAAATTGATCATGTAGAAAGCATCTTGGGTTCATATTAAAAGATAATATTGGTCGATGGGCAGTGGTGGCTTGGCGCACACCTTTAACCCCAGCCAGCACTTGGGAGGCAGAGGCCGGTGGATCTCTGAGTTTGAGGCCAGCCTGGTCTACAGAGCAAGTTCCAGAACAGCCAGGGCTACACAGAGAAAACCTGCCTCAAGAAAAAAAAACAAATCTCAGAAAAAGAAAAAAAAAGGATGATATCGGTGGTCCATATTTTTGTTCATGGTAGTAATATCTTAAAGGACATTTCTATTTTTTTAAGATGTTAGGAATTATGTAGTGCTTTAAGTATGCATATCACAAGCCTGCATGTAACCTGTGATGCTTCAGGACGTTTTTGTTTACAGGTCAGTAAATGGCATTAGCAACAGCATCCATGGTGACTTGCAGAACCTAATGTAGTCCCTGCAGTTGAACTGTATCTCATTTACATAAAACAAAAGCCTGCTAGGAAAACAAACTACAGAGGTGGCCTGATCATGAGATACTTCTGTTGTTTGAAAGGAACCAATTCAACTTTTGAAAGAACATATTCGAGAAGGAAAAACAAAAGTATATGATAACAGAGGGTTTCCCAAATGCCAGATGTCACTGCAAACCTTCCTGGGCAGTACAAGTGTCACACGGTCCTCAGGAGTAATTGCTTCACTTCACAGAGGAGGAAACCAGGGCATTAACAACTACTGTCGGTGCCTTTTCTAAGCACTCAGAGACCATATTAACAGCACGTTTTCAGCTTTATAAACTTTCGGTGTGTAGGTCGAGACGGGTGTGTGGAAGAGAATACATTCTTGTTTCTAGATTTAAATGACACACTTTAAAGTTGCTGAAACCTGATGAAAAATTGCATCTTAAATTGTTTTCTACATCAGTTCTGCTAATGAGAGGGGACACAGAAAACAGAACATCTAATTCAGTTGAGAAAGAGAAATGGAAGCTGAAAAGCCGTCTCTGCTTGCGACTTAATGAGGTGCTGAGAGGCAACACGCAGCTGATGAAACACTTCTGCAATGTCAGGGAGGGGAGCCGGCCTGTGTTTTCACAAGGATGCCTTACATGAGGCAGGAGGCAAAATGCTGCGGGGCGAGAGTGTGATTCCCAACCATTTGGCCCAATTCTGCTTCTGGCACTGCATATTAATATGTTGTTATATTCACACATTCACACTTGGGGCTGGGAAATGTGAAGGAACCTTGTTTGGCTGACATGCTATTGCATTTTGAAAGTGCTCAAAGTAAAAGCAAATAGGGGACGCCAAACATGTAAGGCAGGACACAAAAATAGATGTGTACACACATTGCCTAGTTCATATATGAATTTTCTCTGTTAGTTTTTACTGTCAACTTGACACAACCAAGAGTCACTAGGGAGGAGGGAGACCCAGTGGAGGGACTGTCCAGATCTGACTGGCCTATGGTCATGTCTGTGGGGAATTGTCTTGACTGTTGATTGATGTGGGTGGTGCAACCCTTGGGCAGCAGGTCCTGGGTTGTATAAGAAAGTTGACTGAGCACCAGCCAAGGGGAGCAAGCCAGTAAGCAGTGATGTTCCAGGGGTTTCTGCTTCAGTTCCTACAGGAGTTCCTGCCTTGACTTCCCTCAGTGATGGAGTGTGACCTGGACGTGTAATATGAAATAAACCTTTTCTTCCCATAGTTGGATTTGCTCAGTGTTTTATCACAGTGACAGAAGACCAACAAAGACATACACTGTCATTTTAATTTTTATTTTACAATATTTAAACTGACTTCACCTCTTTTATCCCTAAGTCCCAAGCAATCCTTGAATCTAAACAGACCACTAACGAATAACATATACCCTTAACTCACATACAGAAATTATGATCCATCTATTCAAAACCTGCTCCACTTAATAGGAATTCTTAGACCTTTTAAATATCAAAACTATGATGATCATGTGCTTACGATCTGGAGTCAGTTTTGAGCTTACAAAGCTGGAAGAACAAAACGAATACACTCCGGTCATAGCTAGCTTAGGCTGCCAACTTCAAACGAATGTAGGAACTCGAGGAGAAAGAACTTCCATTAACACTGTGCCTTCATCGCACTGGCTGTGGGCATGTCTGTGGGGCATTTTCTTCATTGTTAATTGATACAGGAGGACCCTGGGCACTGTGGGCAGCACCATCCCTGGGCAGGTGGGCCTGGGCTGGAACAAGCCAGCCAGTAATCAGTGTTCCTCCATGGCCGCTGCTTCAGTTCCTGCTTCTAGATTCCTGCCTTGGTTTCCCTTGGTGATGGAGTGTGACCGCTAAACTGAAATAAACCCTTTGCTCCCCAAGTTGCTTTGGGTCATGCTGTTTATCACAGCAACAGAAAGCCAACAGGACAACCTGGAAAGATAGACAGTTAGGTTGACAAGAATGACAAGAACAATCTGTTTAATCTTTCAACAGTTTTGTTTCATATTACTGAAGAATGACAACAAAGAGAGAAATAACCCTTCCTGGGAATCTCATGTTTGGTTACATAATAAATCTTAGAGTGGAAAGTTAGGGAAAGGAAAATAGCTGTGTTAAATCCACATGTCAAGGTTTTCTTTTCTTTTTTGTTGTTGGTTTGGTTTGGTTTGGTTTGGTTTTTTGAGACAGGGTTTCTCTGGGTAGCTGGCCTCGAACTCTGCCTCCCTGGTGCTGGGATTAAAGACGTGCACCACCACACCCAGCTCAAGCTTTTATCTTTTGGTCCCCCAGGGGTGTACTTTGTCCCACAGTCCTGTTAATTACAGATTAAAGCAACTGCTCATTTTGAGGAACAAGGTTAAGGGAATCACAGACATTGTTAGTGGTGGAAAAGAACTAATTTAGGAACACAAGAGAATGTGCCCATAATCTAATAGTAGAGGAGATAAACAAAGCCAGTTGCGTCCATCTAACTGCCTACACTTGAAACTTTTTTCCCATCCTCAGCAGCCTCCAGAGGCTGGTTCCATGTGGATGCTCTCCCAGAGCAAACAGCACCTTCAGGAAGCCCTGCCTAGCAAGAACTCTGCATGCTGAGACCAGATGGGTACAGGGTAAGATCCAGGCTGTATATGATTTCTCATGTAACTTATATCAACTGGCTTTTATACCATCTGGCTGCCCCAGCTATGGAGTAAGGACACACTCTTGAGACAGGACAGGCACTATTCCTGGTTTGCCCTGAATCACATAACTCATGGACTGTATCTCGGGATCACAGACAGAATGTGGAGAACGGATGATCTCTCACATCCATTTTCCCACCTCTGTTTGTGAGTTGAATTCTCTTCCCAGTCAGGCTACCAGTGGAAAGACACTACTAAAATGTCCCACCAAAAGGAACTCATCCTAACACATCCCATGGCTCCCACTCGCCTGAGATTTAGACCCCGCATCTCCACATCCACCATCAAGGCCCTCTGTGATATATCCCATGGTCTCCATTTTCTAGATTTCATTCTCGACTTGATGTAACCATGTGTATTTGCACTCCTTGTCAGCCAGGAAAGGCAATACTTGACACCAAATCCTATTCTTGGTGGCCTTTGGTCACACTGGCCAAGTCGGCCTGAATTAAATATGAAGACATAAAGCCTTGAGATGTAGAACTGAAGCACTCTGTCTCTTTTCCTTCTCACACCCTGACACCTTTGGTGTGAATGAAACAATGTTTTTCACAAATCTCATTTCACTGTAAAGGAGTGCACTGAAACCTAACAAGTCTCATTTCCTTTTGTTCTTACGCTTTAATGTTTTGCAAGGGGATATCACCCCCAAGCTTTGATCTCTTTTATCTTGAATGTTTTTTACATTTCTACATGTGTGCATCGATTGTACATGGCACTCTGATTCATAAGGGGTTCTCACACACACACACGTTTACACATTAGTGAGGTATTCCCTCCCTCCCCTCCCCTCTCCTCGACCCCACAGCACCCTTCAGTTCTCTTTCCTCCCTAGACACTTTACTTCTACTGTCATATTATACAGACAGACATGATTGCACCTATCTGTGTAATGCATAGGAGCCACAGATAGAAAACACATAATATCTGTTTCTCTGAGACTTTATATCTAGACATTTCTTCACCAAATGTCTCTAATAGCTCGTTAGGGCAAATGGCTGGTTTTATGTAGTTAAACTAATTGTAAGCAATTTATGAAGTTACAGTCAAGTTGTTGGTTCTGTTGTCTGTTGTTTTGTTTTTGTTTTGTTTTTCTATAACGTCAGCACTCTTTGCTTCTGACATAGACCAGAGAAAAAGGCTATTTCCCCCCTACCTAAGAGTCACAGAAGATAATAAATAGCTGCACGTCTACTATGATCATTTATTGTTGCAGCCTAGCTGAGCATTAAAAGCTACACTGTGTTTTCCTCTCTACTGCCATGGGTCTATCATAGCACTTGCTTCTTTGTTGGGTAAATAAAATGAGGGCCAATCTGCACGGGCCCCCTGGCTCTTATCTAAAAACTTTAAAACTGTTAACAGTGGAAAGAAATGTTTCATCAAAAGGGAACCACAGGTGCCACTGTTGGGAAGGCTTCCTCAGGATAGACAAGGATGCCTCTGCCCATCCCACTCCAGTCTCACGCCAACAAAAGCCATCCATAAGTATTGCCAAATGATGCTTCAGGTTGCCAGATCAAATGCTTTGTGAATCATGGCCTCTAGAAATGTTGCTCTCAGCAGCACCATGGGTCTCTAGTGCCTGTGCCTACAAGAGGCATAATGGGGTCCTGGTTGAAGTGCTACCATAAAATACCACACCCTGGGCAACTTAAACAATGGAACTATATTTTGTCACAGTCCTGGAAGGTGACAAGACCAAGGTACCATGCATGCTAGTGAGGACTTTTTTTCTATTTTCTTGCTGCATTCTCATAGTCAAGAGATCTGGCTCTCCGGTGTTTCTTTCTTTAAGGATAGGGCATCAATAACACCCAGAGGATTCCATCCTCCTGACACCATCAATACCAGTCATCTCTGAATGGCCCCATCTCCAAACCTTATCCAAAAGAGTTGGCCTAAACTATGTATGAACCACGATAATGCAGAACCATTTAGTTGGTTAACAGTATTCAATACATATTTTATAAGGAATGAAGCAAAAATCTACATGGAATTAATAAAAATAATTATGAAGGAGGGCCATGTACTTCAACAATGACTGAGTAGAAGAAAAACTACTATGACTAGAAAACAGAAGGGAATATTATAGGTACCAAGCATTTGAAAGGCTGGATAAACACATGGCTAAAACAAGCATGCAAATTAGACCATACTTTCAAACTATTTTCTCAATCAAACTTCATTAGGCCTTATATATAACTAGGAATAGATGTAAAATATTCAGTTATTACTGTTTCTCCTGAGTCTTGCCCTTGACTAAGGATAGCACCAAAGAAACCAAAGGGACAAAAATGCCACTATTAATGATTTCCAAAGCAAATCAGTGGCAGGGAATATAAGTCAAGAGGAATGGGAGAGAACAAAGGACACAGACCTGTTAATTCCCCATTGTAGTGGTCTGAATAGGTGCAGCACACGTAGACTCATGTGTTTGAATGCTTGGCCCATAGGGAGCGGCACTATTAGGAAGTGTGGCCTTGGAGTAGGTGTTGGCTTGTTGGAGGAAGTGTGTCACTGTGGAGGCGGGCTTTGAGGTTCCATACATGCTCAAGCTACACCTAGCACAGAGTGTCTCACCTTCAACTCCCTTCAGATCAAGATGTAGAACTCTCAGCTCCTTCTCAAACACCATGTCTGCCTGCATGCTGCCACATTTCCTGCCATGAAGGTAAGAGACTAAACCTCTGAAACTGTAAGCCAGCCCCAATTACATGTTTTCCTTTATAAGGGTTGCCTTGGTCATAGTGTCTCTTCACAGCAATAAGAACCCTAACTAAGACACCTATCAAAGAATCAATATTAAAGACTACACTTTAATTAAATTTAAGGCTGGAGCTAAGCACCAGCAAACAGTTAAATGCATCTTTAAAAAACAAAAATATATTTAGCAGGAAAGTTCAAATGGTTAGCAAAAGGTCAAAATGAGGTCACAGTCATGAATTCAGCCCTTATCGTCTACCCTAAGCTCAGAGGGCTAACAGCTGCCTCTCTGACTCAGCAGATTGCTTCTAACACATCTGTTTTAGTCGTGAGAGATTACAGTACACACATCAAATAAATTCACCATTATCAGGAGAAAAATACCATTAAATGTTTAGCCGTTACTGGTAAAGAGTAGGGATGATTTCTGTGTGTGTGTGTGTGTGTGTGTGTGTGTGTGTGTGTGTGTGTGTTATGCATATGCACATATGTTCATGTGTGTGTGGTGGCCAAAGGACAACTTTGGGTGTCAATCATCAGGCGCCATACAACTTTTTTTTCCCTTTGAGACAGGGTTTCTCACTAGCCTACAATGCTCCAAGCAGGACAGGCTGACCAGCTACCTGTCTCTGCCTCCCCAACAATGAATTCCAATCGCACTCCACATCTAGCTTTTCTACTGAGTTCTAGGGGTGGAACTCTGCAAGCACTTTATTTATCAAGTCATCTCCCCAGGCCTTTCCAGAACATTTTAAAGGAATCTGTGCAATGATGATGCCAATAGAAGACCACCTTTACGGTACTAAGCAAAATCATTGGCAATGACTAATTAAGGCAAAGGCCACCAAAATAATGATAATAATAATAACCTAATAAGTTAAATAAGAATCAGAATGATGGGGAAAGGATTGGCTGTAAACAAGTCCCATTGAAAAGGACCTATGACATAGAAATCACACCAACAGAACAGATCTTAAGATTATAACTTAGAAAAATACAAAAATAATATAATTTAACAAAATGGTAAGCAGAGGATGTAGAGAATTGTTGAGTATTATTTTCCTTCTTATTCCAAGCAACGAGTCAATCAATGTCATTTAAAATATAAACATGGAGTTAAAGGAGGAATAAAGGCAAAAGAAATGTGTTCTAGCAACATACAAAAAAAAATTCAGATCCATAAACAAAAGCTATTCATTATAAATAACAGGAGAGCTACAATGTGGGGAGTGGCAGGGAGACCCTAAAACACCAATAAAGAGTCTTGTAGGCAATGTCAAACTCCATTTAAAGGTCATGAGTGATCATCTCCACCCATGCTCCCATTTTCCCAGTGCTATTTGAAGTCAAGACCCAGTGTGGACCCCAGCCAGCCCTCCCAGCCAAAACAATTGCCCTAGTCTGTACCCATTGTACACAGGACCATGGAAGCCATTCTATTTGGCCTTGTGCATTCCTCTCTGTCTACTGTTAGCGGCCACTTTTCCATGCCTTGTGGGCTGCCAGACCACACAGCCACATGGGTAAGTACCCTGGTGCAGGTGCCAAGTCCCTGTGTGGTCAACGTGAAGCCACTCAGAGTCCCTCCTCCCTGGAATTACAATGCACAACAGCAAAACAAAGTTGGGATGTCACTCCCAGCAGTACTGGCTGCCAGCTTTCTACCTTCCTGAGCCCCCAGGGGTGCCCATTTTTAGCAGGGGAAAGGAGTAAACACAGGACAAAGAACAGCATTAACACGGGAAATATGACTCGGGAAATTCTAGGTCTCGGTTCCCAGGCCTGCCTCCTTGGCTTTGTAAGTCACCGCAGCATTTTCCCCTGAGGAAGACAAAACCTTCTCCACACACATGAGCTGTTCAGTAGGTCTTGTCACTGGCCAACAGAGTTTTTAACCTAGTTAACCCTTTTTTGGAAAAGGGGACCATTCTTTGCCCTTTCCAAAACCCTCCGGACTCAAGTAATCTGAGTCTCCTTTCACCTCTGGTTCTTCCGGCTCACCCCACTCCCTCTTTGGATACAGAATCTCACTACGTAGCTAAGTCTGGCCTCTAACTTGTCATCCTCTTGCCTTAGCCCCCCCAAGTACTGGGAAGTACAGCTGTGTCCAACATACCACCCAGCTTCTTCCCACACAGACACCTGAGTTTTAGGATGGAAAGCTATTCTCATGATTTTGCTTCGGCTTCCTTTGGCTCAAGTTGCCCTCACTAAAAAGAAAGCCAACACACAAAAATGAAAATGGAAAAACACCACCAACAACAAACTAAAGCAAGGAAATTTTCCTTTGCCTTGGTTTGTCTCAAGCTCTCTGCCTAGGTCTTTTCTGGGACTGCACATTTATCTTTACCACTTGTTTATGTCAGTCATTCTTGTAGCAACTACTGCAATTAGACCTGCCCCTACTATCAGTAATGCCCTGAGATTTGTCAAAACAAATGCTCTCAAAAAATAAGAAAGAAAAAAGAAAAGAAGGAAAGACAGCCATCCCGCCTAGTAAAGGGAGGTATCCAAGCAGCCAAAGGCAGATAGATGTGGCTGTCTGGGTTCCAAAGTGGCAGGTGAAAGATGATTTGATTTGGGGGATACATTGCTCTGACTGGTTTAGAGATGAATGGCGGTTTTACAGTGCTATAGGCACAGATACTGCTGATACTCGGACACTGTGAGTAACGCCAGTGTTTCCTGCTTCATGGAAATTATGCCGGATGATTCCTGTTCACAGCCATGCCAATGAAACGTGCTAAGAAGTCTACCCAAGTTAACCTGGACCAGGTTTAAAAGATTATGCTCCTCTCTCTTCAATAAGTGAGCTGAAAACACTCTTTTGGCACGTGGTCATTTTACATGAGAGGCACAAATTGACCTTGTTAAAAATTATACTTCAGTCCCTCTCCGTTTTGACCCGACTTGCGGTCTCATCATATCCTATCTTTAGCAATTAACTTAGCTTGTCTTCGACCACGTGACACTCGCTCGTTCTTAGCCTGTCTCTGGCCACTTCATAGCTTTCCCTTTGTTCTCCTTAAATGTTGCAATTCCCCAAGGTCTATTCCCCAGGCTCCTTTCCAGAAGCGTCACTAAATGGGTAAAAGGAGTAAATACTTGGCCCAGAGACGAGCTTTGCTAACAATAAAAAGCCAGGGTTGCAGGTAATATCATGAACTCTGCCTTGTTAGTCTTTATAGCCCTCAGACCATGAGGCATGGCCCTGTTAAGAAGAGGGTCTATGTGGAGGGCATCCTTAGCATCCAGCGGTGTCTGTTTCAAAGAAGAAGACAGAACCATTGGCTCTTAAATCATCTCCATGCATTAAAATATTTTTAATAGGATTATTTTGTTTCTTTTAAGGATTCTTTCCACATTTACTTATTTTACAGCACACGTATGTTTTGCCTGCACGTATGTATATGTACTAGACGTGTGCCTGCTGCTCACGCAGTCCACAAAATGCTATCTAATCTCCTGGAACTGGAGGTATCCATGGTTCTGAGCCACCACATGAATGCCTGGAATCGAACCTGTGTCTTCTGAAAGAGCAGCAAGTGCACTAAGCTGCTGAGCCACCCCTCTCTACTCCTCTCCTCTGTTCTTCTGGGACAAGATCTCATTGTATGGCTAAAGGCTGAGCAGTGAGCCACCACACCCAGTCGGGAAGCTGTGATTTAAAGGCTTCAAAGAACTCTGAGTCAAAACCACCAGTAACGTTCTGAGGGGAAGTCTGTTGGGACTCCCAACTCTCTTTCCCTCTTGTTTCTCGGATGACAGGATCATGAATTGATGACAGCCCCGTCACTGTGGGATGGGACAAGGCAAGGGTACTGCTGAGTGGAGCTACAGACAAGTATAAAGGGGTGATTTCAACTTTAATCCCATATAGTTTCCTTGTAACATCCTTGTGACACCCTTAATAGGTACTCACAACATACTCATTTCAAAATAAAACCTATATTTTAGGTCTTTATTAATGTTAAATTTCTGAAATATGGCATTTTTCTTAACAGTATACATCTGACTGGCCACATTTCAAGTCTCAAGCTGTACCCATGGCTGGTGCAACCACGCAGGTAAAGCATGGGGATGGGAGACTCCATCACACAAGGTGTTTGGAATGTTCTATATACTGATGTAGAATAGGGCTAACTCTGAAATTCATACCCAGTCTCTCCTCTTCTTCAAAAATTAAGCCAATAAACAGGTTCAGTAACCTTTCATTGTTATAGAATACAGACTAAATTCATTAAAATGGCTCAAAACGCCCTGCTAGTTTAGCTGTCTCTTATCCAGTGGGCGAAATCAGATGAATGATACAAAAACTGCAAAAGGAGGGAAATGGCCAAGGGGCTTTACTCTGCTCCTCTCCCACGGCTACCCATAGGCAGGCAGTCTAGAGTGGAAAAAGCTCTCTGTGGCTTAGCACCGCACAAACCGCAGACAAAAACAGAAAATGAAGCTACCCAGGCATCACTGGGCTCTCTAAATGTAGCAGGAAGTGAGGGCTGTTTCCAGAGTCAAGGAAAGCAATTTTTGTAGGACCAATATTCAAGGGTTTAAAAACGTGGTTATTTGTGGAAAACCCAGGTTTAGGTGATGATTCACAGGTGCCAGCAGCCATTCACCAGAAAAAGACAAACATCTACATCATGAATTGAGAGTGTGTCTCAGCCTTTCTTAAAATTTATTGGGAGAGTAGTTGCTAGTACTTTGGAAGCTGGGGTAGGTAGTTAAAGAGCACAGAGAGGTAACTAGCTGGAGAAAGAACTTCTAAGACCATATAGCACAATAGGACAAGTGGTTGACAATTGTTGATTGTTTCAAAAGAGCTAGTGAAACAGGAAAAGGAAATGGAAACCGGGCATCTCTATTCCAAACATGAAATCTGAAATGTTCCAAAATCAGACACATCTTGAGAACTGCTCAGAATCTACACGTGGAAGATTTCCATCTGATCTCGTGGGACAGGCTGCAGCCCAGTCCCAGGAACTCTAAAATTACTACATAAAATGACCTTCAGGCTGTGTGTGTGAGGCACACAGGAAATAGGTAAGAATTTCATATTCACTTGGGGATCATCCAGAAAGCAACTAACTCATCATGAACATTCAAATATTTCAAATTCTCTGCGATCCAAAATACTCTTAGCCCAAGCATTTCAGATAAGGAAACCTCAATCTCTACTCCCAGTCCCCCATATGGTGACTCACAACTGTACTTTGGTAACTCCAGTTCCAAGAACTGTGACAACCTCTTCTGGTGCCTCCTTGGGTACCAGCCTCACACGTGGTGCATAGATACGCATGCAGGCAAAACATCCACATACGTGAAATAAAATTACTTTTTAAAAAGAATAAAAATGTGCATCAACAAGGGATGAAGCAGAAGTGATCTTTTAGTGTACTTTTTACACATCAGTATGAATGTTTATTTCAAAGATACAATATGAAGAGAGAAAAAAACTAGAAAAATATTAACAGTTATAAATGAACTAAAACATATCGAAGTGGCTGAGCAAAGAAGAAAAAAAAATTAATTCTAGCACTTTTAACCAAAATACTTCCTTTATTGCACAGCCATAGTAGAACATATTAAACTAAGAAAACTTAAAATTTACTCAGTTTATTGGTGATCCTAACAGCACAATTTGTAATTGTACAAATTGTAAGGTAGAGCAAATACATGTAATAATGGTACAGTGGATCATTAGGAACCAAAATTTTTACTACTAGAGAGAAAATACATATAAAATCTAGGAACTCATATTTTTAATGAACGCATGTGACCCAACAAGAGCAGCGTCTCCCACACGGGACTTACCTCCTGGCAGTACTGCAGGATGCCCTCCTTGGTGCCGATGCAGGTTTTGGTCCCTGATGGATCTGACTCCCACTTTCCATTCTGCACATTCATGTGCATGTTGAGTTTGCCACAGAACATGGCGATCTGGGGTTCTGCCAGCAGCCCGGCATTGCCATCAGTGGGCACCTGAAAGAATAAATAAGTCCTAGTTAGTAACAGAATCCACAGCTCCAAGAAGAACAGGAAATGGGGCAGCAACACCTAGAAATCCCTGTGCTTCAGCATTATAGGGTTGAGAAACATACATGCTGCAGACACAGTAAACAACCCAAAGAAGACAGTGCATTCTTTTTTTTGTTTTTGTTTTTTTTGTTTTTTTGTTTTTTTTTTGTTTTTCGAGACAGGGTTTCTCTGTGTAGCTTTGCGCCTTTCCTTGAACTCACTTGGTAGCCCAGGCTGGCCTCGAACTCACAGAGATCCACCTGGCTCTGCCTCCCGAGTACTGGGATTAAAGGCGTGCGCCACCACCGCCCGGCTTGACAGTGCATTCTTTAACACCAGAGTATTTAAAGGAAGGCATTAAGAATATTGAAGGACATTTGTTCATTCAAAAATCCTTTGGTTTTTTTCCCATGGAAGATTATGCAACATCTGTTGAAAGCTCCCAACAATAAAGAGGGGGTTTCCAAAATAAATATAACACCGTGGAAGAATCCACATTCTCATAAGCTGCGGTTGCTCACACAGCACAGTGCCAGTCCCTGCTTGATGACCAAGCCTGGAGGTGACACTACATGCCACTTCTCAGCACTTGTCGACAGCAGGATGTTATCAGTGTGCCTCACTGCTGAGCAAGTGGCTGTATCCAAGGGAGTTTTTGTTTGGTTTCTTTTGAGACAGGGTCTCTCTATGCAGCCTTAGCTGTCTTGGAATTCACTGTGGAGACCAGGCTGGCCTCAAACTCCTAGAGATCCACTTGCTTCTGCCTCCCGAGTGCTGGGATTACAGGCATGTGCCACACTGCCCAGTTTGTATCTGAGTTTTTATTAGAAAATTACACTGGAGAATTAGCCATTTAGGAATGTCCTAACTTGTAATCTTTTGGCCTTCAGCCTCCAGTGCTAGTGTCACAACTGTACCACCCTGCCCAGTTAGACTAAAAAAAAAAAAAGATTAAATGGGAGCACTGAAATCTGTCCCTTCTCATCCAAAAGGTTCTGCAAGGGATGAAAACTAAATCCACGCAAGGAAAAGAATTAACTAGAAACCAAGGAATCAAAAGAAGAACCAATGTAATTCCTCCCAAGTGAAACCCCTGCTGAGGAAACTGAGCTGCACCCCAGACTCAAGTTCCCCCAGCAGCCACTCCCACAGCCCCTTCCTGGGCGATTCTTGAGTTAATCTCAAAAATTAATAAGATAAAAGAAAGAGAGAAAAGAAAAAAAAAATCAAACTGCCTGGATGGAGAGATTTCGGTTTAAGACAACTTTCTCCACAGAAATGTGACATGGACCAAACATCTGTCCCAACATCTGCACGTCGGGTATCTTGTCTGCCCACAACAGAGGATTTGTGTCTTTCACCAAACAGACAACAAATAAGCAGACTCTGGACTGAACTTGTGGAAGGAAAGGATGTGGGAGCCTGTCTACATTAATCTGTGTCTCTCTAGCACCAGGTGCTTAGGTCCTCCAAAGAGCAGCTGAGGCCACAAGGCCAGACCATCTACAGAGCAGCCTTGACCCCTCAAGTCTTCCAAAGGAGCCCCCTGCCATCTCCCACCACTACCAGGAAGCTGAAAGTCTCATCCTGCAGCAGATGCAAAGTCGTGCCCAATACAGAATGTTCTATGAACTTGACCCTAACAGTTCACCTGAGGGATTGTAAAGGAAATTCAATGCCTGGATCTTATAGAGCAAAATAGAAATCTTGCCAATTTTCCTGAAATAAGCAGATGGGTAATAACATGGCAAGGGAGTTAAAGAAAGTCGAATCATGTTCAGACGCCTGTGTGTGAAGCCCTGGAGTGGAGGTTAAGGTGAGGAGTGCTCAGTGCAAACCTCATTATTCCCCACAGTATTCCCCACTGCGCTTTATTCTGTCCACTCTCAGCAGACCGGGGCATCCTATCCCTGACTAAAGAGAAGTGACAGAACACTTAATTTACCAAAGTTGGTGAACATTTTATCAAAAGAGTCTCATGGTCAATTTCAGAATCTTCCTGCATCTCTATTTCCTCACAACCTCTTGACGCCCCAGGTCAAGTATGGGTGCCACCTTAGCGAATGCAAATGCAGGAGATACAGTTCCTTCTTCCATGAAAATTTAAATGACACGTTCTCTCCAGTGGCTGTCAAGCCCAAGAAAGTCCCCATGAACCTTCCCCCTTCTTGGTAATCACGACCATGTGCATTCCGATCCTTCTCACCACGCATTACAGTTTGTCAAAGTGTGTCAGAAATGGTGACATGTGACTTCCAAAGCAAGATCATGACACTAAGGTTCACTCTTTGTTGGGCACTAGTAGGAAGCTCAGACCTCCTGCAGAGCCACACCAGCAAGCCTTGGAAACAGCCCACACCTCAATGACCCCATTTGGCTGCAGCCATGGCCAACAAGAAGAATGCAGCTTCAAGAGAGATCCAGAGCCAGAACCGCCCAGAAGACACCCCTAAGTTCCTTACTCACGGAAACTGAAACAAGAAGGTAACTTCTTGTTGTTTTAAGCGATTAAGTTTGAGGTGACCTGTCACACAGCAAGAAACACTAACACATTTGGCTTTTCTCCATCTCCTCACTAACAGCCTCTGAGTTCCTTTACCGAACACAGCAAATGAGAAATAAAAAACCCTTCCTCACTTCCCTCCATGAGATTACCCTCCAGAGCAGGGGGTCAAAGAGCTTCCTGAAAAGGCCAGACAGTGTGCACTTAAGGCTTGTGGGCCAGTCTCTTTGGTGACTATACAACCTTATTGCTATAGGTCAGACACAGCCTTAAACAACATGCAAAGGGATGGGCATGGCCTTTTCCATGAACACCTCCATTTACAAAGAAGGCAGTAAACTCAATCCACCTCTCTGCTGTCCGTCTGCACTTCTTTCACTGCTCAGAAACTTTAATCATCTTGTGATTTAAACATTGACTGCCAACATTTTCCACTTGCTTCTTTAAATTTGATTTTGTGTATGTGAGGGTAAGGGGTGTGTGGGCAATTGCCCTGGCGCATGCGTCGAGGTTAAAGAACAACGTGCAGGTGATTCTTCTCCTTCCATCATGTGGTTCCAAGGAAATCACACTTAGGTTGTCAGACTTGGTTGGTACCTTTACCTGCTGAGCCATCTTGCTGGCCCATTCACTTGTGTCTTAAGCCCCTGGAATCTGGTGTACATTCTCACCACTGACCTGAATGGTCTCAAAGGTTACATATGATTCCCATCTGAAAAACTGAGGAGGCTTTCCTTAGCACCTGTCCCTACTGGCCTGGTTTACCAAGGGTGAACTCTTCTCATCAAGGTGAATTATCCAGGTTCTTCTCTAATCACTCCTTTTCTGAGTCCCTATCCTCCACTTCCATCCACAGCTTAAGACATTCTTAATGATGGAGCTGTTGTTTCTCTTTTCCTTAAGAGGCCTTCACATTTCAGAAGATGCATGATTACAACAGAACAACACTAGCTGATTGATGTACATTTGGGATCAAAGCATTAAGCAAGGCCAGACAGTCACATATAAAACCATCCCAGCTTGTCCTGGATGAAGTATTTCCAGACTGGATTATTTTTTCTTTTGGTTTGGTTTTATTTTCAGCTTTTTTTTTAATTGACTAAATTTGTTCTTCGACACCTTCACACATGTATATAATGTGTTCTGTTTACTCTCAGCCTCTGTGGTAGTCTGAATAGGCATGGCCCCCATAGGCTCATAGATTTGAATGGTTGGTTACCAGGGATGGGCATTACTAGGAGGTGTGGCCTTATTGGAGTAGGTGTGGCCTCGTTGGAGGAAGTGTCACTGGGGGTGGGTTTGGAGATTTCAAATGCTCAGGCCAAGCTCAGCGTCCCTCTCCCTTCCTGCTGCCTGCCAAACCAGATGTAGAACTCTTGGTTCCTCCAGCACCATGTCTGCCTGCATGTTGCCATGCTTCCTGCCATGATGATAATGGACTAAACCTCTACACCATAAACCAGCCCCAATCAGATGTTTTCCTTTATAAGAGTTGCGGTGGTTGTGGTGTCTCTTCACAGCAATAGAAATGCTAAGATACCCCCACCCTCTCTTATCTCCCTCCCACTTCTATCATGCCCCTTCCTCTCTACAAGCCCTTTCCTCACATGCATGCCCGTCTGCTTTGTTTTATTCCCCGTTGATTTTAAACTAACCAGGGTCCCTGTAGAGCCATGGATTCGGAACTATCCACTTAGCCTCTTGGGCTCATAGTTTGATGCACAAATGAAGATAATGAGTGTCTTCTTTCTCCCCTTCTCCGGCAGTCCATCAGTTATCAACCATTCAGTGGAGAGGTGCTGGGCCCCAGCAGCACCCCCACCATACTCCATCTGAGATTACATGTTGAGAGGCCTCGTATTGTGCAGACCCAGAAGTGAACGCCAGTCAAGTCCTTGTCAAAAACGGGACAACTGTTCATGCTACCTGGCCGTAAACTTTTTTTTTTTAATTTAAGTTTATCTAATAAATTCTGCTTCATTTTCTTAAGCCAGATTCCTGAATTTCCTCTCTGTGTCATCCTTCCTCTTACCTTTACAAGTATATATGTAGAATACACATGTATGTACTGACAAAGAGTGGTAACCTTTTCCACATCTTTTCAGATAAACTGACTATGGCCCTGGAACTACCCAATGATGTCGTGAGCTCAACAATGCGAGTTTAGACTAGAAAATATATGCTTTTGTTCTTTTCAGGTTCTCTACCCAAGGGGATTTAATGTTGTAGTGGTTAATCTTCATCAGCAGCTCAACTGGATTGAGAATCTCCATGGAGACGTAACTCAGGGTGTGTCTAGGAGGGTTTTTCCACACAGGTGCAACTGAGGAGCCAAGACCCACCCTGAACACCAACAGCATCATCCTATGGACTGGGGTCACAGGCAGAATAAAAAGGAGAAAATGAACTGATCCCCAGTCTTCATCTCCCCCTTCTTCCTGCTGCCACAACTTCCCCCACCATGATGGATGGTACCCTCAAACAGAGTCAGAACCACCCCTTCCTTACTTAGGTTGGTTTGTTGACGGCTCTTCTGTCTCAGCAACATGAAAAGCAACTGGTACAAATATTAACAGTAAAAGTAAATACACAGAAAACACTTTAGCTGTATTTCCATAAAGTTGAACACAGTTCAGAGCTCAGGTCAATTTAAACTCTAGTTCCTCCAAAATTATAGTAAATTACTGAACTAGGAACTGTAGAAGTACTTTATATAGCATCTTGTTACCTTTCATCAATGTGTACTTAAAACAAAATACCATGTTTCTCATGGAAAACTATTTTCCCAGTCAACAGCTGTGATATACCAACTGGAACAATTAGATCAAACACACAGACTGAACAGGAAGCCTTTCAATTCTTCCTGTAGCCCACCTACAAAGACCAGGTTTTAAGCAACACATCCTTGGCTCAGTTAATTAACACAAGACAACCCAGAGCATTCTCACCTGCATCTGTCAACAGGCTGGTTGCTGAAAGCAATATAGCCTCAGCACCCAGCCAAGAGGAAAGTGGCACCACCAGATAATGGGGCCACACAGAACATAATACCTTACTGTCCCCTGCCAGTCCTGACAGGTTTACTCAAACCGCTTTTCTTGAATAAAGCCTTTAGGAAGAAGCTTAATAAATCCCATGCCATGTCCCACTTAGGACCCGGCAGTATGGACATTCATGAAATTGAAGTCTTTGGATCCTAGAATACCTGCTGTCAGATTCCAGCTCTCAAAGTCAACTAGAAGATAACTACTCCTCACTTGCTTTTTTAAAAAAATTTTGTAATTTAATTTAATTTTACATATCAGCCACGGATTCCCTTGTTCTCCCCCCCCCGTGAGCCCCCCACCTTCCCCCCAGTCCCCCCCCCCCCATTCCCATCTCCTCCAGGGCAAAGACTCATCTGGGGATTGAGTTCAACCTGGTAATTTTCTATGGAGGGAGAGAGTTTTGAAAGGAGTCCAGGCAGGTCTCCTTAGTAAGAAACGGGTGCAACTTAGTAAAGGGGGACTATGCCCAGTGGAATAACCACTTCATCTTACCCATCAAGTTACTTTTTCAGAACTGTATGACAACACTAAGGACTAGAACCCTGTCCATAGGTAGTCCTTCATGGTTCATGCATATGCGGGAGGCTAACTATGAAAATACTCCTTGTGGCCTGTATGTCACTGGCATCCTGAAATCTGAAATACTTTCCCATGGGAAAACTGTGTCCAGTGCCAATAAACAAAATAACCAACTACAACAGTGGGTGTTCATCCATGGCTTCAAAAGCAAGAGGCCACTTAAAGCAAACCTTTGTCATCAGAGAAAGCAAACAAAATTTTTATTTTGTTTGTTTGTTTGTTGTTGTTTTCCAAGCCACAACACAGAGACAAAAAAAAAAATGCAATGGACTCTCCTAAAAGCACTGTCGCTACAAGCTTCCCTTTAATCCATGCAGCTAAAATAAAGGTAAACATACAGATTTAACTTGGACCAATCTGCAGAGGGAAAATGTGGAAGCCCACACGGACAATTGCTACAATTTACAATGAAGCCCAGAGACAGCCTCTGGACCAAGTTCTCTGTCTGCCCTTCAAACAGGGTGTTCCTTTTCTCCAAGAACTTTCTCTCCTTTTCATTATCAAGATCAAAATTCCTTAGAGAGCAAGTCTGGCAACATTCTTCACTCAGTCCCAGCTAAGAGGGGCTGGAACAAGGAGCCCTCTGTTTCCCTGGCTAAAAGATCCAGCTTGGCAAGACGGGGCCCGGATCCATAGCTTGGCTGCATCTGTGGATTTATGCCGTTTTAAGGTCTCCGGCTAATGAAGACCATCTGGTTTCTACATCCAAGCAGGCGGTTCACTGGCCTGAATACCTCTCATATGGTGAAATACTGGGTACTTTTTTTCTTCTTTGGGTGGGATTCTTGTATAAAACAGGACAGATTTTATTTCTATTCCATCCTTGGTTTCCCTGAAGAAATGCTGTTTGCTCATCACCTGGGCACAGTTCAATTACATACCACAAGAAAAGTCTACACACCAAGTTGCTTTTAAATTCAACACTGAAAACATTCTCCATCTTCAAGTGTAAAGAACTGATTTCTATAATCACAATCTAGGAAATATGCCTGTGGACTCCCTCTAAAGATCAATAATCATGAGCAAATTTTCACTCTCCAACCAAAGGAAAAGGAACTGTGAGGGAGGGTCTGTCTCCTTTACAGTGTCATCCGCAGAGAACATCTGCAGTTGCTCATTTTATTACGAACATAAAACTGGAATTAAAATTAGAATCACAGAAGGGAAAGAATCTGTATAAATCATTCATGCCAACTCGAGCAGGAAAAGGCTAAGATTTCACCCACAGCCAGAGTTCCAGGGGCAGAGAAGGGGCCGTTAGTCAAGCGCTTGCTTGACATGACCAGGCTGAGTCTCAAATTAAAAACAGGGCTTTGCTCTGATGTATACATATATGTATGTATGGTGAGAAAGGACAGAATTGCCACTAAACCCATACAGAAAAGTGAAACAGGGCAAACGTTCCCGCCTAGACAGGATCTGTCACAAAAGTGAGAAAGAGGGGGGAAAAATCCTTTCAAAGCTAATGTATGTATTTTTCACTCCTGGAAACATGTCCCTCGTTGGGAGTCACTTCCTAACGAAGCTTCAAATTCCAAGTTGGAGCTCTTAAAAGGCTTTCAAAGCCTCTGCTGAAACCAAGCTCTTGGAAGGGTGCTCAGCACAGGTGTTCTCAAGTTGATGCCTAACTCCATCTCATCTCAAAGCTAGTGAAGCATGCTCCCTGTAGGTACCCAGGAGGCAACCAAGAGGTTCATCAATAGAAATGTTTGTTATTCAACACCCAGGAGATTAATAACCAACACTGAAAGTTGGTTATTATAGGTTGGGCTCAGAGAGGATGGATTAAAGCTTGGAATTTTAAAATACAGAAGTGTCTGTGTGGTAACCAAAGTATTAGGGTCAAAATTAGTTTATAATCCAATGAATGCCAATTTAGTTCTTTTTTTTTTTGTAAGTCTGTAACTGTGCTTGCTAAAAAGGAGAATTCCTGAAAGGAAGCTCTCTGCTCAGACTGAACACTGATGGAAACTTCAGTGACTACATCCAATTTGCAATGTTGTTGATCCAATAGTCTAATGACGATTCCTTTTAGGCTACTTTAGCCCTGCCAAAGAGCCAAACCTTGCCCACCTCTGTATCTGACCTAGCAACCTGAATACCAAAAACCTTAGGAATGCATTAACTTAACAAAACACTATCCTCCACCTATGGAAGGCCTAAGAATGCTATCAGGTAGGACTGGAGGTCTCTAGTTGCTACTCCTCAACCTGCTCTTACTGTGCACTTAATATTTCCACCAACGTGTTTTTTAAATACCTTGGGTTTTTAATGTTTTTGTTCTGCAGTGCCAAGTGTATTCTTGACAAGGTCTCTGCCCCTGACCTGTGTGTGTTACCAGGACTAGAGTTGGTTGCTGTTGTTGCTTGTTTATTTGTTTGCTTGCTTTTTTGGGAGACAGCCTCAAGTAGCCCAATCTGACCTTGAACTCTCTAAGTAGCTGAGAATGACCTTGAACTTCAGACCCTCTTGCCTCCACCTCCCAGTTGCTGAGAATACAATACCGTAAGAGTGAAATTCTTCCTAGAGCTGTCAGACCATAGAAACTGAATTTTGAAATGTGTTGTCACTACACAGCATTATTGTGGCAAGAGAAACTAATAGGACACATATTTAATAGAAACAGCTAAAAACGCTGCCTTATTTCACACAGCAGAAATGTTCTCAAAATGATTTAAGGACCCCTGTATTCTGATTTGAATAATTCTTTGTTTTGATTTGTTTGAGACAGGGTCTCTTTGCATATAGCCTTGGCTGTCTATGTAGACCAGGCCTATAGACATCTGCCTTCCTCTACCTTCAGAGTGCTGGGATTAAAGGTGTGTAGTCACCACATGTAGCTGAATAACTCTTTGAAATAGTGTAAGGCAGATTTGTATGACTTCGAGAATTCAAGGCAAAAACAAACAAACAAACAAAAAAACAAAACAAAACAAAAAAAAACAAAAAACTCGGTCACAGCTAACACTCTGAGATTCCACAGCAAAGAGGCTCAGACAATCCCCAGCAATTTTGGTCAAATCAAATATACAATGATGCATTCACATTCAGGGGAACATTAGCTAGAGGAAGTAGCTGTTATAGTTTGGGTCTGGAGTGTCCCTAAAATGTCCATGTTGAAGGCTTGACTGCCAGGAAGTAAGGGAACTTTTAAGAACTAGTAAGTCAAGTCATTCAGTATGCCTTTGGATGGGAAAGGAGACAAAGGGACACCAGTAAGACTGCCTCTTCCCGCTTCTTCGCTCTTCCATCACCACAATGTACTGTGTCAACAGAGGGCTAAGGCACCAGATCCAAGACCCAAAATCAACCTTATCCTCCGCTGAAGTTTATTCTCTCGGGTAATTTGTCAAAACGATTGAAACCTAATACAGGGACCTTGGAGGCCAACAATTTATTTTTCAGGAGACTCTAAAGAAAATGAGAGTAGATGATATGAAAAAATGAGCACCTGACACAGATGATAACTGTCCCTCAGTACTTCAAAAGAGACCGAATTGTACAGGAAGTGGATGAGGCTGGCATATCCCCACAAGTCAAACCTTGTAAGTAAGAGAAGACTCATATGAACACCACCACTCTCCCCTGTAGTTTAAGACACTTACTGCTGGGGGACCTCTATTTCTGCCCCACAAAGCCTGTAAGAGTGTCACGACCCAAGTCAAAATACCACTACTGACCATCTGCACCTAGCTTAGAAATTAGTTTTTGCTTAAAAATGACAACAACAAAAACTCATGATCAGTAAACTTGCCTGCAGATTTGCTTGCTGCAATCTTTTCTATAGGACTGTGGACCATGCTATCCACACCCAGCAGATAAGTAAGCTATGCCTGTATGGTAGCTCTGCTCCCGATGTCTTTTCTGCCTGGATAAGCACTAGCCACAAGGAGGGTAGCTACAAAGACAGAGGACGCCAGTAGAAAACAGGGAGCACAGGTCCTCTGGAAGAGCAGCCAGTGCTCTTAATCGCTGAGCCATCTCAGAGGACCCGGGTTCGATTCCCAGCACCCACATGGCAGTCTACAGCTGTCTGTAACTCCAGTTCCAGAAGACCTGATGCCCTCAAACAGACATATGCAGGCCAAATACCAACGCACATAAAATAAAATTTTAAAAAAAGAAGAAATCAGGGAACACAGTAATCAACCTTGCCAGTGATAACGAAGTACATCCTGTCTCTCACTGATCTCACTTCATCCATACCATTCCTTGGACGATGAAAATCTCAACTACTCATGGCATTGAACAGCACCCTTCTAAGCAAGAACTGCTATAAACACCCTATATGTGATGTGTGACATGACTTAGGATCACCAATGGTGTATGAGCCATACTATGATGGTTCTTACACCTGGATCTGCAAATGAAAAATCTAAGTAGAGGCAATATTGTTCTAAATGCACGCACTGGAGCCTATAGGGAGACATCAATCAATCGTTATCAAGTTTTAGCTCTGATAATTATGCAGTCCTCCACTTATTCTTTTTCTTTTAGACTTCTGCAAAGACACAATTTGGCTAAATGAATGTTTTTTTAGTTGCATATATTTGTTTCACCCAATACATACTCGGAAGGAAATACTTCAAATGTGGAAACAGTGTTTATTAAGTAGACTGTATTTCTACTCATGCTTTACAGGTAGCTGTGTGAACGCAAAGTCCTGTACTAAATGTGGTAAGTGGCATGTAAATTTCACCAGCAAACACATCACTTCAATGACCACTGTTCACAGTGTGAAAGCAACACACGCTGGCATGGGTACGGCATGCCCAGGGAAGGCTCTTGCCACACAGTTCCGACACAGGCTATCTAAGAGTTCTAGAATGCTGAGTTGGGCAGACGAACTGATTGATCACCGCGCTTCACCATTGGTGGTTAGCACTGCCAATCTAAAATCTCAAGTCTAAGTGTGGCCTGAGCACCATGTGTTTGCCTTGGTATCTTTTGCCTTACTCACTGCAGTGTGGACCAGTGACTCCAACAGACTATTAGATGGAGAACAAGCCCTTGAAAAGCTGCAGGTATGAAAGTAACTGGGGGAAAGAAGCTTCCCAAAGAGACGATAAACTTACTGCACATTTAATTAGCGCAGTAGGCCACATTCACTATCATCTAAGAAACACCGGCACTACTTGAAAAAGAAACAAAAACATAATCATCTTTGCCTGCCCGAAAGGCACCCAATCCTGTTTCTCTTTACAACTTCCATCAGCCTCAGGCTTTCAGGACACTGAAATCAACATTGCCAGAAAGAATTCGGGCAGGAACATGGAAGGAGCAGTTAGTGAGTGGGAGTCCTAATCTTGAGCTCTTGTGAAGGAGCCAGAATAGACTTAGGTCAAGTACACACATGCTACAGTATCCTTAGTACTTTACAAGCTTTAAAATACTAATACCAAAAATATATGAAAACGGTAATTTGGCTAAAGACTCTTACAAAAACATCACTAATTTTCCAGCTAAGTACATCAAACTCTTCTTTAGTTGCTCTCGGTGTAGCTCTGGGTGGGAATGGCGGAAGGGGAGTCTGGGCACAGGACACTCTGAGCCCTACTAGATTCTCCAGGAAGTCACTTCCAGCTGACCTGCTAGTAGCAGGTGGCGCGTAACAGTTCAGAACATTGTCTCAATATTCTCAATGCCAAATTTCAAGCACTTGTATGTCTTAAACCTGTGACTACAAAACCTGACTCTAACACGTTTTTGTCTTCACATCCTGCTTTCAATTAATAGTGTAAAGAAGATCATACAAGAAGGTTGATAATTAACGATTTTTTAAAAGATTATCTAGAGCTGGGAGATGGCCCAGTAAGTATAATACCTACCACACAGGCACAGAGACCTGTGTTTGGATCCACAGTCTACACAGAAAAGCCAGGCAAGCTATATCTATAACCTCAGCCACAGGGGAGCAAAAGGAGTTAGGCAGATCCCTAAAGCTCTTTGGCCAGTCAGTCCAGCCAAATTTATCAATTTCAGGTCTTAAGAAATAAAAGTAGGGAGTGGCCACAAAAAAAACCACAAAAACAAAAACAAAAAACCAAAAGTGGACAGTGACCATCAGCTTCTACATGTACCCACATGCACATGTGCTCACTTCACACACACACACACACACACACACACACACACACACACACAAACACACACACACACAGGGCAGGGGTATGATAATAGAAAAGATCAGGTGAGTAGGAAGGAAAAGCAACGATAATTTATTTATTCCATGAAACCCACCGAGACACAGTGACCCACTGCTGATCTTTGATCTTACCCCTCCATGCATGCACAGAGAAACACACATAAGCGTGTTCGTGTAAAGGTACGAAGGAATCAGTGGTCAGCTTGGTCAGGACAAGAGTGAATGTGAGTGTCTTTGAGTAAACAGCATCAAACAATCCATGGCTTTGGGACATTATCTTTCTATTTTTTACCAAAATCACAGAAAATACTTCAGGATGAGAACACGAAGCATTCTTTTTCATAAGCAGAACGAATATTTACATTATCTCCTTTGGTTTATTTCTGTCCAAAGTTTCATAATATTTACTTTGCCTTTCCTGTGTGCTCATAACTCTCACACTCTGTATTTTTATCACTAGGACTTTTGGTGCAGCAGAAACTGCCTTGTGAACACAATAGAAAATTCAGAGAGAATACTGAGTTGATGTGAGGATTCATGATAGCTTTCAAATAGCATTCTTGTTCATTGTTCAAGTTGCATTCTGTTAACTTATCTCTCTTAGAGTAGGCGAAGATTATTTCTTCTCCAGGGTTGTAAAGAATACTCAGAGGTTCCTGTTTCAAGCTATCAGCTGGATAAGCACAGGGAGACGATCCTTCTTAAATAACTTAGAGTCGGGCACTATCAAAGATGCCCCCCCCCTTTTGAGTGCCTTCAGCCTTACAAAAAAACAAAAAATCTCTGTGAAATTGCCATTCTTTTTGCAATAAAGGCTTTCAGAACCACAATACTAAGGGGGAAAAATGTAATTCCGAGAGGGACATAACAAGACTCTTCTTTGTGTTATGAAGGCAATTTTTAGTTGACAATGATAACAGTAGAAAGATGCTGAGGTTGTGTCAATGCCGTTCCTGGTCTTAACTGCCAGTGAGCATTCAGCTAAACATTGTAAGTGCAAAGCAAAGGCTTTTACTTTGTTTATAAAATACAAATATGATAAAAGTGACTTCACTGCCTGTGAAACTTCCTCTCTCTCTACGATGTGCCTGCTTCCCTCCCACAATAAATACAGGCACTGAAGAATGTCTGGCATGAAAAACAATAACATAATAAACTAGAATGCAAAAAATGTCAATATTGACCAAGGCGTGGAACAATATAAAATAAATTCAGAGTTAGGTATCTGTAGGATCTTTCTAGTGGGAGCACATGGAGAGCATTCATTCCTCTGCCATTACCAATGTCCACACATCAGTTATAGCTGAACTTGTGCTGACCTCAGGCTCTTCATAGAATATTCTAAAAGCACCAGCTCAAAAAGCAAGGGGATTTCTGAGCCATGGGGCTCAGCTCACTTCCTGACTCTCTGAAAGCACATCCCTGAGAGGAGCATCAGCTTGCAATTCACGTAGGATTTTTTTAATCAGACTATCCCACCGGACTCTAAAGATCATACAAACACTCTGGGCAGCCATACTTCATGACTAAAGTGCCCAATCAGCTACTTTGTTTTGTTTTAGTTCCTGCAGTTTAAAAAGCCTTCATCAGCACAAGGCGATTCTCGGAGACTTCAACACGTAACCTAACACTTAAAGTGAAAGGCCAGTGAACAGAATACACCTGAAAATACTTCGAGAACGATATGGAAACTAACTGCTGACAGACAAGCTAAACAGTGTGTACTAATTGATGGCTATCAAGGCCTTGCCACTTCCAACAGACAAGGTTTCAGAGTTGTCTCAGTCCTATGTTAAGTTTCAAGAAAGGTCTGGCTTGGTGCCTTAGGATCATATAAATACTTCCTAGGCACTAAACGAATCTACAGATGAGGACTGTGGGGAGATTCAAACACGTCGCTGTCAACATAAAGATGGAGGCACATAAGGCTCAACTCGCTAACAGAAGGTGCTGAACGAAATAATAAGGGAAAGTATGACAATGGTGTATCAGTAGACACACCACAGCAGAGGGGGTGCTGGAGGAGGAGAAGGGTGGTGCTTCTATGGAGTAAGAAGAAGGACTGTCATGGAAAAGAAGCACAGATGAGTGAGGAGAGGAGTCGGGAGAGAGATCTCAGGGCATGCAGGTAGGCAGCCTTGAATTTGTACTAAATGAAGATACACAGAGCTACTGCCCCCACCCCACCCCCCAAGAAAATGAAAAAAAGAAAGAAAAAAGAAGGACATGACTACTCCTAAGTAAGGTGGAAGAGAACGTTTATTGCAGATATGAAGGAGAGCATGGTCAGAGGCAGAGACATCTGGGAAAGTAAACATGACCCAGGAGCTGGGCCATGTGAGGAGAGGGGGGAAAGGTGAGAGGAGAGGGAAGATCAAGAGGCAAGGAGGCCAAAAAAAGGACTGGGTGTAGCCAAATGGCTAGATTAGAGCCTCAAGGGAAGGACAACCCAGCTCCTGGCTTGGAGAGTATACCTTACGGGGCAGGGTACGTCAGCCACAGCCTGTAAAAGGTAGAGAGTGAGGGACGTTGGGGGAATCTGGTGGCCAGGCCTGCTTTGATATGTTGAATAGGACCTCAGCCATTTGTCCTTGGTTTGAGACCTAACCATAGGCCCCATGGCTTTACAGTGGTGTTGGTGGTGGAAAAGGATTTGGCAACACCTTCTCTGCAACCAATAATAAGTGTCAAATTGCACCAGGGTAGCAAATTGGAGTCAGTGCTGTTGGGGGTCAGGCAAGGAAGGAAAGGAACAATGTCCCTCTCATAAGCAAACACTTTCTGGATGGATTAACAGGCGTCCTGTTCTGCTTCTCCTGCTACGAGGCTCACAGAACATGCGGCCCTTCTCAGAGTCAGTCTGGCAGAGCCATCCCATCCACTGTCATTGCCTTGAGTGACAAGAAGTGATTTTGCTTTTCAAAGACAACCAACTGTTAGGAGAGCTGAAGGGCACTGCCCTTGTGACTAAGGGAAGGAATTCTCCCATTGTCACCATGTACTCCTGCTCTCCAGGGATGCTCTGACAGATCTACAGAGGAATAAGTCCTGAAATGGAGAAATGACATGGAGTTCAAGCTACATGGTACTCTGGGGTATGACAGGTGATGGAAAGATGTAAGTTCTACTAAGAAATCTATCCACAGTGTTCACACACGCGCACACACACACACACACACACACACACACACACACACACATACATTCTGACAGTTTTGTTCAAATAAAGCAAGCAAAACACACAGTTGTGACCACAAAAAACAGCAGGCGGATTATGGCCGCCTCCTTTATTGCAGTTGCTCGTTGTACATCACTCTGAGTAAGGAAAATGGAGGTGATCATTAGCAAGAGGCTCATTCCCAGGTTCTCATGAAAACGAGTTCTGAACTCCCACAAAGCCTTGCTTTTCCATCCATGGCGTAATCTTCAGAAAAGACTCGCCACGTCTCACTCATGGTCTTCAGCTGTGCAGCAGTTCTCTACTAGAGAAAGCTGATTAACTCACATGGATCTGAGTTCACTTGGCTCCCAGATTTGTTTGCATGTGTAAATTCAAGGTGACTGAGACAGTTGGTCATCACAATATGGGTAGTCCTATTTGTACCGACCACGTAGAAGTCAGGGATCCCACACAGACCACCCTCTCCCACTAATCCCCTCCAAACAGAGAATTACGAATTACTTGGTTGAAAAACTTCAACAGTGTGTGGGTTGAAATTCTGATCTAAGCTTGTTTTCTTTAGGAGAAAACTCATTTATTATTATTCTCTATATTTCTAAGGTAATATTCATATCAAAATTAGCATTAAGGCTGAGATATAGTGGTAAAGCATGTGTTTAGCATGTATGAAGTCTTGGTCAATTTCCAACACCAAAACCAAATACCAATAGGCACTCAAATACAGGTTGAGCCAAAGAGACTTTGCTTTTAGTACATACTGAAATATTAATCCAAATGACACAACATGAACTTCTAACTGTGAATCATATAACACATATTTATTTTTCAAAGGGGATCAAACATTACAAATATATTAGGATGGGTCTCATGGTGTCAGAGTTAGCAATCTGAATCTAATGATCCAAACTTAGGGGCTATAGAGCAGGGTAATCCCTTCAGTTCATGATCACACAGGATTGGCTCATCATTAAGTTATATACAGTAATGAACAAACTCTGGTGCTGCACAATTTTTTCCAACCTATATAAGTGTATGTAATGGGCTGGTCTCTGCTTCTGAGCAAGTTAACCTGTAAACAGGATCACATCCTGGTGTCCTTCCTGATTCCAAGATCAACACAGCTAGTTGGAATCTTCTCTCTGTCAGTAAAGACTTCCTAATAGTGAATTGTTTCATAAGTGCCTTAGACAAATTCAGAGAGGCTTAAGCCACTATAATCTTTTTGAATAATGTATTAACTTTTCCGAGATAACAATGATATGCTAATAGGTTACATAATATAAAAGCCTTTTGAAAATTTATGAATTAAAAAATGTTTCCAGAAATTTCTCCATGTCTTGAATCTTCAGTCAGGTCTAATCCATCACTGCCTATATCTAGAAACCTCCGAGTACCAGTTCAGTGTTGCTGTAGAAACTGGATGAAAGAACACTCATGGAAAGTATGGGTATGTTTGTATCAAGAGGAAAAGGTCATATTCTGAATCTAGCATTTCTTATCTTTGAAGAGAGAGCCTTTGGATTTTAACTCTATAGTTCCTTTCTCTCTAAAATAGTTATCAGCACCTAACATTACAGATTATGAAAAGTTAAAATTCAGTAATGCATATAAAATGAATAGTAAGCATTTTTATTAAGTTACCCAGATTGACCCAGCTGGTAGCCAGCAGGAAGAAGAAAAGGAAAGGCACATAGGTACAAGAAATGTCCTGACCTATTTGTAGACACTGATCTACCAAATGCACAGTGCTTGCTACCTCCTGAGTGCTACCCCTACAAAGATGTCTGCCATGTACTCCGGGAGCAGGAGAGGAGATTTTCTGTTCCAAAGAAAATGCTGACTGTATGAAGAGGTATGACACACTGCTTGAAGGAATGTCTTATGCCACTTGAAATAGACAATCTTTCCTCATTTATCTGCAAGATGTCGGCCTGCCAAGTTGTCTCTAAGAGACACACTACTAAGGTCACTGCAGCTCATGTGTCGTCACTCCCGGCGACAGAGCTGCAAATGCAGTGTGGCAGAGCTGACTCACCAAGCCCATGTGGTATTTTAAACCATCTGTGAGCTCTTAACTCACCCAGTTTAACGGCAATGTGAGCTCTGGCGGCTAATACATGGTTGATGAACTTCCATTCTTGACAGCTTACTCTCAGTGACTTACTAATTCCAAAACAGGGTGAAGGAGGACTCTTCAAGCTGTTAAGACTTTCTTGGTTCATCTATGTAACTACAGCATTCAATTTTTGTCTTGTGCCCAGCCACGTCTGTAATTTTGAAACTGAGACAGGAGGGCATGGATTCAAGACTCAAAAAATAATAAAATAAAATAAAATTGTTTCTTAAAAAGAAGTTCTCTTAGGGACAAATTTTTATTATAAACTCATTACCATTAAATTACTAAATCTCTTAGTAGGTAGTTATCTGTAGTCAAATAGCCTAGTGTTGTTTGAGTTTTTTAAAAGTATGAATATACACCTTACTTAATTACTAAATGAGTGTTCTCAAAACAGTTTCTAGAAAATATTATTTCCAAGAGAGAGGAAGCGTTTTCTTTTTTTAATCAAACACATGGGAGAAGATCTTTCAGGATATCTGGATAACAGAAGCTTTAAGAAAATCTTGTAAGTTGAGTAAGCTGAGTCACCTTTAACCAAGCTTTTCCAAATGTATTTGGTCGGGGGAACCATTCACACAGCAGGAGAGAGCTCACCCAGACACCTGAACTACATGCTCCTTTCATAAAGAGAAGGCTGATAAAGCATGTTTCATGTTGCACACATGTAAGTGGAAAGCTAACATAATAGCCATAGGTAACATGGCAGCATACTATGAGGTTTGAAACAGGTGACTAATCAAAACTTAACTACTATGTAAGTTAACAAAACCAAAGGAATCCTTAAAGGGAACACGAGTGGAGAGTGCTGTTATAAAGCACCTGCTGAGGCACCATGCCGAATGATTGGACATGCAGAGAGCATGCTGAGAAAATCCGAGTTCACAAAGCCTACCGTATTTCAGAGGTAAATCATAAGAATTTCGAAGGTGTATATAAATAAAATTCAAGAAGTTCAAGGAGAAAAAAAAATCTTATAAGGACCTAATACAGGCTGGATATCAAGGTGCTGTTTGTTCATTTGTCTAGGTTTGTTTTGCCTTCTACACTACATGGGTAAAATGAATAAAAATGACTTGTTAAAAGTTACGGCCATGCAGGAGAGTACATAGATGTAATCTCAGCACTCAAAGGTTGAGGGGCAGAAAGTCTGTTGAGTTTGAGGCTGGTTTCGGTTATATAGGAAAGACTCTACCCTCCCCTCCAAATAGTATTGTTTTCATTTTACAAAAGAAACATGAAATGGCTGACAACAGGTGCATGCAATTTAAACCTCATCTTTAGGTTCCAAAATCACCCTTGCAAAATTTAATAAAATGACATTAGGTGAAGATGATGAGTGAATGAGAACTAAGGAGAGAAAATACCAACATCTGCTGAAGTGCACTCCTTGGGGGAGAAACAAATTAGTGCTTTGTGTTTATAATATAGAGCACTCTGATTTCATAGTAGAGAATACAAATTACCTCTCATTTTCACACCATCTAAGAGAGGTCAGCCTGACTCCTGAATGACGTGCTTCAGAGGAGGATTCGGAGAGCTTTATAAAGTAGTGTTGCATGTTACACATGTCTTGCAGCAGCTAAGTAAAAAGATGATGTAATCTCACTATTTGGTAAATAATGCCATGCTAATGGGTACCACATAACATGGTAAACATCATACCAAGGCCAGCTGGCTAAATTTCCATTTAGAAAGCAGGGTAGTATGAAACACAGGAAAGCTATACCACTAGGGCAAGACAGAGCACTTCTCTGTCTTGTCTAATATACAAAATACGTACTGCTATTAAATGGAGCAAAAAGACTACTGTAGATGGATCTCACACAATCACAGCTGACACTGAACCCAAAGTTGTGAAAATACATGTGAAGGAAATATCGTTGTTTGAAGATCAGAGTTTCTTAGGGTTTCTATGGAGTTACACAGCATTGACTCTCAAAAGACAAGAGATTACTAATTAAGGAGCTCATCCCTGGGGAAGACTACATCTCCTACTCTCAGCATCCTTAGTGGCTGGTAGTTCTTTGTCTAGGGGTGGGACTTCCATGAGAGTTCTCCCTTCTACCTTAGCATGTCTAGTGGTGTTTAGTATCCTTGTTCAGGTGGCCATAGTATTGACATTTCATGGATATAGCTTCACTGTCATTTCTGACACACAATCTCATACCAGACTTCCTGGTCCTTCCATCAAATGTTCAAAGATGTTCCCTGAACCTTAGGTGTAGGAGTTGTGTTGTGACTGTATCCATTAGAGCCGGGTACCCTGAGATCAGTTGTTCTCTGCTTTTTAACCAACTGTGATTTTTTTCTGTAATGGTCTCTGTTACCAAGAGAAACTTCTTTGATGAAGGGTGAGAGCCACACTCAATGGTGGAACGCTTATTTATCATGTGGGAGGTCCTGGGCTCTATCCCCAGAACCACCAAAATAAATAAAATAAATAATACAGAGAGGAGAAGGAGGAGGAGGAGGAGAATGAGAAGGAAGAAGAGAAGGAGGAAGAGGAAGAGGAGGAGACAATGACAACTGAGCTGCTCAGTTGCTCAGTGACAGACCTTAAGTGCAAGGCCCTAGGTTTGTCCCCAGGAGAGTGGAAGGTAGGCTGTCCAAAGGGAAAGAAGGAAATAAAGAGGAAAACACAAGGAAAATTTACATAGAAAAAGGAAGAAGCTGAGCATGGTCGAGTATTCCTGTAATCCCAGCACTGGACTATGGAGGCTGAGTAAAGCAAGAGGATGAGTTCAAGGCCAACCTGGGCTACACAGCAAGACCCTTTGAAAGAAAGAGAGGAAGAGAGGAGGGGAGAAGGGAAGGAGAGGAGGAGAGGAGGAAAACCAGAGAGAGAAGAGGAAATGGAAGAAAGAAAAGGGAGAACAGAGAGGGAGGAGAAGGAAGGAGAGGTAAGGGAAGAGGAAAAGAGAAAGAAGGGAGGGAGAGAGGAATAGATACTCGTCTTTAGAAGAGTTTGGCCATGGCAAGTGTGTCTTGAAGCAGACTATAGCAACACACCAAACAAATAATCCTTTTTTAACTTTTAAGGCAGAGTCTCAGTACAGAGCCCAGGATGGCACTGAGCTCCCAATCTTCCTGCCTCAGAGTACTGGCAGTACGGACATGACCACTATGTCCAGCACAGTGTCTTTTCTCTTGTTTGATATCAGTTCTGAGTTTTATAAAACTAGGAACTCTTGAGAAGATCTGTTTTAGGTATTCCTATTTCATTAAAGTGTCCCATATCATTAAGATACGTATCCAGAAATGACTCATTTGTTTGGCAAAAATTATGCTAAAGGTTAACTCCTGTTTCTATATTCACCCGAGTCTGGACAGCACAAGCATGTGAACTTAAAACACCCAAACAGAGACTTCACTCTGATTTAGCAATTCTTATTTTTAGTAGCAGCTCTCCCTTCCTTCCTTCCCTCCTCACTACCATAGCAAACAACAAAACTGGAGACTGGGGGGAGAGGGGTCCTGCTCAACCAGCTACAATCATCCTTTAAATGGAGATCCACCACTAAAAAGAAATCTTGGTTCCGCCCCCACATTCAGTACACCTATCCTGATGCAATATACATTTATGTTATCAACAAAACAGTAAAAGGGACTATGAAATAAAATACTTCATTATTTACCCAAGGTGTGCCACGGCTTGCCAGCAAAATGTTAACAATTTTGCAGTTCACAGTGACTCTATTTACTGTTTTCTTTCTTAAAGACATCACAGTGAAAAGCAATGTATTCATTCAGCCAGACATTCAAATATGCTGGCTCCTTTTACTAAAAGAAAACTGATAACTGAACTCTTCTTGTCAGAAACATAACTGTACTGAAATCATTATGGAAATAAGAAAATATCTATTATGGTGTGTGTAACTAAGGACCATGGGACAATGCTTTAGAACCAAAACGAATGACAAAATAGAGAAAAATTCCCAATTATAATAAGCCCTCTGAATTGAAAAGCCAGTTAGTGACAATTGACTTGAAATTGTCATTAAACTCAAGTCATCGTAAAGATCCAACTGTTCTCCTAAAAGAGAAGAATTGACAATACAAACATGATCTATAATTATGACCATGAGATTAAATGATGGCCAGGTCTAGAATCTCAAAACTTTGATATGACATGCTACCAGATGAAGGGTTCATCTCTCAAACAGGCAGTTAAAAAGGAATCTGATCAAGAATTGTTATGTCATCATAAAAAATTATTCATGACAGATGATATTTAAGTGTCACCAAAGAAGACTTAATTTAAAGGGAAAAAGGGGATTATTAGCAATGCTACATGCTCAATAAGTTCAGCCTTAAATCTCTACCTTAGACATTTCAGCAAAATGTTCATTCAAGACAAAATCCATAAAAATGAACAAGGTCCCATTATAATGAGTTAGATAATATCTGGATGCCCAAAACATTCTTTTTAAAAGTAAGGATTAGCTCTTCCTCACACTTAAAGACTGTCTCCCACTGGTTATTCATCACGGGTCTGCTATGCAATTACACTTTCTGCCTCATTTGTACAGTATTCTCCACATACATTCATCTCTAAGTATAGAGTTCTCTGGCTTAGCACTTACCTAAAGAACACATAAACACTAGGTTATTTCAACTTTGTCTGAGGGAAAAAAAACAAACAAACAAACACTAAATTATGCTAATATAGTTCTTTGAATTGAATCTTAAAGTCATTTCTAAGAAAAATAATCTGTAGTGACTCAGAAAAGATCCCTCCCTTAGTGTTTATAACTAATTTTAAATGTTTGTTCAAGGACACCAAGGTTTGACTAATGTAAAGAACAGTAAACAGATGGGTAACTGGTCTTCCTGGTCCAATCTAATCTACACTAAGAGTTTACTACAGTTCATTGCTGAAACTCAATGTCAAAAAAAAAAAGAAGAAGAAAAAGATTTAAGAACCTGATAGTTGTAAATTATTGGAAGCCTAAGAAGAGAACCTATCAACATCATACATTCAATTATTATTACCACATTAGCTCCAATATTGATGTCAACACTGGCATAATTGTTTGTGTAGCGCTAGATCCAGATTGCTTGTCAGTGTGCTGATTGCTGTTATGTATGATTAGTCAGGGGACAAAGGAGCAGACTAATCAGTAAGAGATTAGGGATACAATCTTGTTACACATATTTGGGGCTCTATTAACTAATTAACCATTAGGATAAGAGAAAAAAAAAACAATCCTAACTAGTAGGAGAAAGTGTGTGGTATTTTGATTGTGTCCTGACAAATAAAGCTGGCTTTGGAGTTGGAACATGGCTCTCTCCTTCTCTAAACCAAAGCATGCTTGTTAAAATAAAATCCAAAATCTCTATCTCATGTCAGCAGAGCCACCTGATATAGGACAGAAGAGAAATCAAAATTAAGGGAATATTCTATTGCCACTAACCTCCTAATTCTTTGGTTTTATTTTGACTCTTTAACACTTTTCTTAAGGTGTAAATATTATCTCAAAATTTATAAGATTTTTATATATACATATATTTGTAAACTTTTTGTCATGAAATTAATGGTCATATAGAGTACTAACTAATTCTAGAAAAAGGCCTCATCTAGGTTCCTGTACATGATTCCGGGTTTGAATCTCTATCAGGTAACTAGGACTTAAGTTTTTATACTCTGGATGTACATAACAAATGATGGTCCTTTAAACTCTTCAAGATCTGCTGCATATGACATTTAAAATGTTTAAGTTTTTGGCAGTGAACCATGAACATTCCTAACAGTGACCTTGAAGTCTCCAAAAGGATGATGAGGCCCCACAAAGATGATTCCACCTGGATTATGGTAACACCACTAAGCTGACAAATACCACCCAAGGATCAGCTTTGAACTGCAAACTGCTCTGGAAAATTTCAAGGTGGCTAGTTGAGATGATCCGTCCACACAGACTGCTCTAGCCAGGACTTGACATAAGCCCTGCACTTTCCCATTACACAGAGACTGGACAACAAATGATACAGCTACTTGACCAATATCCTGGGATGGTTTGGGGTTGGTAATAAAAGTTAGGATAGAAAGTGAATTAGGTACAAAACTTTGGACTCACAAAGATAGGATAGATAATGGAGTATTTGCTCTGAATTTGTCAAATGCAAATGGACTGGACACTGTTAATGCAATTCATTATATATATATATTATATATATATTTGTATATAGTTATTGTACTTATATTGTATATAGTTTTTCTAATTAGTTAAAACCTTCACTTTTTATTTAGACAAAAAGGGGGAAATGTAGTGTGAGATGTTGATTGTGTTCTGACAAATAAAACTTGCTTAGAGTCAGAGGGTGGAGCTAGCCACTAGCTGAGCAAAGAGGTTTGGAGGACTGTAGACAGAGAGGAGACAGGAAGTAGTAAGGTGGGGCTGAAAGAGGATCTTAGACCTTCTGGATGGAGGAATGGTAGAGGTAGGAAGTGACTGTGGCTGCTCCCTGTTCTCTGACCTTTCAGGTTCTTACCCCAATATTTGACTCTTGGTTTTTTACTGATAAAGATTAATTAGATTAATACTTCAAGAAAGCTTTCCCCATCCAGTAGGATCTGGTTGACCAAGTAATAAATAGATAACACATCAATAGGTAACACATAATGATTCCATTTTTGTATTTTTTTCTATCAATTTCTTCACTACTGAAAACTTAAACATTTTAAGTCCCAGATCTGGAATTTAACTTGGTTGTGACCTTGACTGGGAACATGTAAAGAACAACCTGTTTTCTCTAATCTAACCTGACTTCTCTCTGGTGTTGGAGCCACACAACAGGGATTAATGAAGCACAGGACAGAGAAGCTGTGTCTGCCCATACACAGTTTTGTTACACATTTACTTCAACTTTTTGTTTTATCTTATATTTCACAGGAACTGCTGAAGTATTAGTGTTTAGCAGTTAAGAAGCAACTCACTGAGTTCTAAAGTGTGAACACATTCAATCTGAAGAACTGGCTGGCACGGGCGGGAGGAATCACACTCTAAACTTGATCTTGTAGTAATGTATAGCATATAAAATCTGTCTGCTCACAGCAGTTAGCTGAGGATAGCTGCTGGTTATTCTCTGGACTTTGAAAATCTGTGTTCCAGACATCACAGTAAGTGATCAATGGCCTTCAACACTTCTATGTAGCAATCATGCTTCACCTTCCAGCTTTTCCACCCGGCCCTGTCGTGAGGTTGGTGATGTTTTTCTCCACATCATCAGCACAACTACTATGATCATCATCATTTCTCCTTGGGATCTGGTTAAATGTCCTCTGGTATTTTTCTTGCCTCTGCTTCAAAAATTTTTGTATCCCAAGGTAAGGTCTGCACAATTTGGGGATCAGTCTTTGCCAGCTCCCAGGCAATAATTCAGCTTTTCAATTTTTTTTAACCTGTTCAAAGAAGCATCATCTCAGCAACACATGGAAACAATAATAATAGTAAATAGGAAACATAAAAAAAAAAAAAACCTGTGAATCAAGGGTTAGGGAGAAGGCTCCATAGTTAAAGAGCTTGGGGCACAGCAGAAGAACCAGAGCTCAGATACCCAGAGAATCAGAGCTCAGATACCCAGCACTCATACCACTGCCCAGTAGGCATGGCTGCCCACCTGCAATTCCAACCTCAGCGGGTAGAGATGGGGAAATCCCCAGATCACTTTGGTTAAAGTGCAGCTTCTCAGGAAGATCTGGGATTGACTGAGAGACCCTGCCTCAAAAAACAAGTTGGAAGAGTAATTAAGGGAGCTTCCCTACATCAACCATGAACTTCCACATGCTCACTCACATGAACACACACACACACACACACACACACACACACACACACATCTATATTACATACATTTACATCGAAGGAAAAATAGTGCAAATCAGAAAACTTTTAGTTGAAAATTAACATTCAAGCAGGTGATGAAACATGTTTTAAATAGGTAAATAAGAAAAGGCTACTTTATGAAGCAGAATGTTCTCAAAATCCATCTATCCTTGCAATCTTTCCTTTGTGGATACTCAGGCCCCATTGTAATAGAAAGCATAAATATTTTATTTTAAAAGACAATTTGCTTTACATAATAAGTTTCTAAGTGTGATTCCAGGGGAACACAGTCTCTTGTCTTAGTTGCTTCTCTCCACACACAACAGAACACTGGTAATGATATTGTCTTGTGACTGTATTGTGAATACATCAGAATTCAAACTAAGAACACATTTTTAACCCAAGATTTACAAAGATTCCTCCAGCACCATAACGATCATTTTTCTCAGGGTCAAGATCATTTGACATGTTCTAAAACCTACATATCTGAAGTATTCGCATAGACACAAAGTAAAAATTTATCACCCTTTACTCAAAAAGATTATTATTCAAATTCACTGAATCTTAACATTCCATCAAATCTCCCTGTACATACCACAATGCTTATTTCCAGATGTTTTTAAAGAGCCTCGAACTTAAACTTCCAAGGAACAGGTAGTAAGAGATATCCCTCATTAGAATTAATCTCTGTGATAATCACTTAGCAAGCCAAGGATAAAGCCAAGATGAGATTACCTCAGGATCATAGCTTACCAAGAAGGTGAGACTGTCTAATATGATTACCTGTAGAGGCTTCTAACTTCCTACTCAGGAATTCAAGATCTCACAAACTACCAGGAAGTTTAAGTTTAAAATCAGACATAAATATGCATGCCCTATGACCTCCACAGCTTAGAAGTTTTCAGGTGCAATTCAAACCCCAATTAATTTTAAACTATTTCCTAACTAGTGATGCTTGAACTCTGCCAAAATATGCAAACAAAATCCAAAGGAACTTTTTAAAGAAAATGTTAGATTACATTTCATTCATTTACTTGTGTGTTTATTTACTCGTGTGTGTGTGTGTGTGTGTGTGTGTGTGTGTGTGTGTGTGTGTGTGTTTGCGCGCGTGCGCATATTCAGAGCATGCTAAGACATGTGTGGAAATTAGAGAAGAATTTTTAGGAATCAGTTCTCTCTTTCCCCCATGTAGGTCTACACAAGTCTCAGGATGGATCTGTGGTCTTCAGTCATCAGGTCTCAAGGAAACCACCTTGACTCACTGAACCATCTCACCCTTTCTTTTAAAGACAGAATCTAAGCCCAGGCTAGCCTTCAACTTGTGATTCCCCTGCCCCAGGCATCAAGTACAACAGTTTCTCTCTTAATTCTTTTAAATATTTGTTTTTATTTCTATGTTTGTGTGTGAGTGCAAGTGTACGTGTGGTGTGCATCATCTATCCTCCATTACCATCCTGCCTAGTCCTTGTGAGACAGGGTCCCTCCCTGAATTTGAGACATTTTTATCTGCTAGGTGGTGTAAGCCAGAAAGCTCAGTGATTTTCTTGTCTCTGATCCGTTGGAACTGGGGTTCCAAGTGTGGGGTATAAGCCTGGGTTGTTAAGTGGATGCTAGGATCCAAATTCTAGTCCTTGTAACTGTGCAAAGAGGGATCTTAACTGCTAAGTCATCTCTCCAGCCCCTAGAATTCTCCTTTTCACACAATGAAAAAGCAGTCTAATTGTCTTTCTGCTTCTCCCCCTCCCTGAATGCTGGGGAGTAAACTGAGAGCATGGCTAGCCAAGTAAGTGATGGAGCACTGTGCTACTATACTGTCCCTAGCCCGAATCCAATTACAGGCTTCTTTGATTCTTTTTTTAATCAAGTTTTTTTTTTCTGTTTTCTTTGTCATGTACCAAGAAAAAATGAAAAAAAAAAATAGAGAAGGTATCCATCATACTTAGCTACGGTGGCAACTTCATTCTTAAAATGTAAGCATCTTGTTTGTCTAGACGGTTCCTCCATCAGAGGGTAAATGAAAGCCTTGGTTGGAAGATACTAGAAGTAGAGGAGCCCCCTTTGTCTTTCTCCTTTCATTTCTGCAGATCTACCAAGGAAGCAGGTAGGATACACCTCACAATAAAGCCAGAAACCTATTGGTAGGGAAACCTGGATTTACTTTTGAGAAAGAGTTCCACATTGGTGACTCTTCCCTTGCAGGTCTTCTATCATTGGGGTGTGCCTCTGTTGGAGACATGGGGACCCCAATCTCTTCTTGTTTTCTTCCCAGTCACAGCCATGAGGTGAATGAGCTTCCACGTCCCGTGTGCTTCCATTGTGTTACACTGCCTTGCCACAGGCCCAAAGGGACCAGGCTGGTCATCTCAGACATTTATAAAACAGAAGGCTAAGCCAGTAAGAAATATGTGGCCACCAAGCTCCATCTTAAAGCCACAAGGCTCTAGGGAAAGCTGTTTTACATTTAAGCAAGTCATGCAGTTCTCAATAAGATTACTGAAGTGTTTTACCCCCCTAAGAAAAACTGAAATTTCATGTCTAAGAGTCTGACCCCTATCATTCATCTTTAGAATCTACACCAATTTGATTTATAAGTAACCACAAAAAAATGGAGTTTTAAATAGCTGTTCATTTACCTCAGACCATCTAATCCCTGATCTCCTTCCCAGAAAGCTAAGTGATGAGGAGCACTGATTACTTCCTTATCTGATAAGACACTGGACCCAAGGCAGGCTTGGTGGCTTTCTTTCTTTCTTTTTTCTTTTTCTTTTGATTTTTCAAGACAGGCTTTCTCTGTATGACACGCCTGGCCGTTCTGGAACTCGACTTGTAGGCCAGGCTGGCCTTGCATTCAGAGATCTGCTTGCCTCTGCTTCCCGAGTGCTGGGATTAAAAACATACATGTGCCAGCATGCCTGGCTAGCGTAGTGGTTTTCTAAAAACACAAAACTGGTTGTATGGGTAAGCCATGAGCCTAACTCCAATGCAAGTCAGTGTATCTCTTCATCTTCAAGTCTGGGTTTATGGAAAATGGTTCCAAAGAAAGCAGACTGGTGTCTTTGGAACACTGGTTTTCAAACTGGGTTCTGGGAAACCTTGTGGTTTTTTTCTTCATGTCCCAGAATCTGAGGTAAGCCAAACAAGGTTTCAATGAAATCAAACAAGGTCTTTAAATATATTTTATAATGGGGGTTCTATCCAATCTATATTTTGCTTGAAAAAAAAATACATTGACTTTTAAACTAAGTGAAACGTCACCCCCTTATATTTTGACTACTAAGAGTTCTGATTTACGACCGGGAAGACGACTCCAGTAAAAGTACTTACCAACAGACCGGACAAGCCAAGTTCCCTTGTGGACCTGAGTTCTGGCCCCAGGTCCCATGGTGGAAGGAGACAACCAACTCCCCACAGCTGTCGTTTCACCGCCACGGCTGTGACGTGGCATGCCCTCACACATGCAATACTAATAAGTACATTTTTCAATCAAGTGTTCTGAAGGCAGCACGCGCTGGCGGGTGGGACACCTGGGAAGACCAGGAACCTAACACCGAATCAGGAAGAGCCGCGGGAGGCGCCTTACTTGGAAATTCTAGATCATTTCTGTTTTTCTAAAGCCATGACAGTGTGTTTCTAAAATTCAATATTTATAACCTGGGGTTTTAAAAAAGGACCTACAGAGTAATAACATAAAACCCTCTGGTCCCCATCCCAGAGATACAAAAGACAGGCAGTCCTATTTCTGTCCCTTCACTTAAGGGATCTGAGTCATGGTTACCCAGTGATCTTTCTGATGAAAGCAAATACATATTTGTCCCATAAACAAATGGTTTCCGTAGGAAACTCGGGTGCTCCTAAGCTACAGCTATCTGATAGGTGTTTCTGTGGCTCTAAGGGATATTTAGAAACTCATAAGGATTTAATATCCTGTACAAAGATTGTCTAAATTCGTAACAATGTATATTGATAGCTAGTGGCCTTTTTCTTATCTCTATTGGTCTAATTGCAACGTTCTACAATCAGAAAACTTTTGGTAGCCTACAGGCAGAAGTCAACACAGACAACAATAGAACAAAACTTCATAGAAACAGTTGCCAAAGAAGGCACTGTCTGCAAGGGCTATTGAAACTGTTTGGCTTATGTTTGAAATTTCATGTAAGTTTTTTGTTTGTTTCTTTGGTTTGGGTTCTGAAACCATCTCATGCAGCTAGGCTAGTCTAGGCTACTACCCCAGGGTGCTCTCGAACTTCCTATGTAGCACAGATGACTTTGAACTCCTGATTCTTCTGCTTCTGCTTTCCAGGTACTGGGGTGACAAGTGTGCCCATCTTGCCTGGCCACTTGAAATGGTATGTAGATTTTTTAAAAAATCTTTTTAGAAATATGGCAAGTCATATAAACTATGCACAACTGTACATGCTGTAAGATTAAACAATACCAGGATTATAAAATAATTACAGGACATCAATGTGCTGGAAAATCCTGTCTTCTTGACCGTATTTAGAGATACCTGTGGCATTAAATGAGGCATAACTTTAGATGTTTTTTCTAAAGGGCTTTTCCAGAAATCACTGAGGGGGATGACCACAATGGCACTGTTCTCTCTACTTCCTGATCCCCTCAGATGTGACCAAGCTACTGAGGCCAAAGGCTAATAAGCTCCGTTACCACGCCTTCCCCATGGTGACAGACTCTGTGTCCTGAACCATAAGCCAAAATAAACCTTCCCTTCCTTAAGTGGCTTCTTGTTAGGTCACAGCAAAGAGAAAAGTAACTAAGACAATCATTCTCAACACCTTAAAAATTTAGTACTGGACTGGAACTCAGTTCCAGGAGGCCTTGTGGGAGACACACTAGTGGAGTTCAAGGAGCTTATATAAAACGATGTAGTACAGAACCTACCTCCACACATTGTTCTGTGTATTTGAAACCCTCTCTACGCTATATAGGGTACCCACTGCCATTTTAATGTTACAGTTGCTACGCTATATTATTTAAGAGCTAATGACCCCCCCCCAAAAAAAAGTATACATGCAGGCTTTTTTCCAAAATATGTTTAATCCAGTTGATTCAATGGGAAATACAGACCCCACTGGCTATATTCTGTAAATGCATAGTTTTCAGTGGATGCAATAACCCACTGTCTACTACTCAGTATTTATCAATGTAAAACACACACACATGGTGGTGAAGTGTCCTACTTTGGTCAAAAGAAAAAAGGATGACTATCCCCAACATCACTGCCTACTTTCATGGCAAGGTGCTTGTAACGTATAGAGATTATGGGGAATCATTGTCATGCTTCTGCTTTAATGTATATCATATCACTTGATACCCTGAATTAGGTGGTTTGTTATAGTTTAATAAGCCAGAAAGAGCCCATGAGTAGTGAGCTGCTGAGGGTACAGGAAACACTGTGGTGAGAGATGGGGAAGGAGTGAGGTAGTCTGTTGACACGGAGGGACAAATCCGACACTGGAACTAAAGCAAAAGGACAGGAAAATGAAGGTTTCACCCTTTGACCTTAAAGAACGCTTTGGTCATGAGCATATACCTCAATCTCAAATATAAGTGACTTATCAGATTAACTGTGGAGGAAAAAAAACTAACAATGAATCAAACAAAGAATAAAAGGGCTTCTTCCAGAAGCCAAAAAAAATCAGGTCAATAAGTTCTGAGTACTTAGGTACATTTGCAATAACAGTCCTTGGTCTTGGGTTTGCCTCAGGACCAACTGTGGGTCTTGGCCCACACCCAGACTATGAAAACTCATGTATTCATACCATGGCCAGTCTCACAAATTATCTGATTCTGAAATCACATTTAAAAACAAACAAAAAACCCACCTCAATAGACGTTTTATGGGAAATCTCTCATTCAAAAGAAATGTCAGTACTGGGATAGATCTCACTGGGGTAGCGCCACTTGCTGAGCATACATATACATAAGGTTCTAGTCTGAGCCCCAGCTTAGGAGGGGGGAAAAAAAGTTCAGGCAGAAGGAATTAGAAGTACTGTTAGAATCATGTTGAATAGATTACCAAATGAACTAGTAGCCAAGTAGTTTATAAACCCCATCTCTACTTCCGTTGATTTTATTATGTGGGTTTTGGAGACACTGTTGCATGCAGCCTGGCCCAGAACTCAGGCATCTGAAACCTGTCTTGAACTACCAATCCTTCTGCCCCTACTTCCCAAATGCTAGTAAATGAGGTGCACCACCACACCCCAAATCCTACTTTGGTTTTATAAACAACATGCTTTTGCCAAAAGGAGCGATAGTAACCTCTGAGAACAGAGTTCCCCCTTATCATGGGGCGGGGGAGAGAAAGGAACAGCTACTTCACAGAATTTACATGGCTGATATAACTGAGTAGCACCAGTCACCTAACTGGTCCCAGCAAGTCCTTCTAACTGGTCCAGGAGAGTAGGCTCCAGTCATTTTGAATTACATCAGCAGCTGTGGAATGTTCCCTGAGATCAACAAACTATTGTTGTACTGACCAGAGTCTGACCTAGGCCAGAGCTTCCAGCCTGAGGTGAGTGAGTCAATTGTCAGCCAGAACTACCCATCTTTCAGCAGGTCCAGCAAGGCCATGCCCTGTTTACACCCATACACTGTGCAAACCTCTGAGCCAACCACGGGACAACCACAGTCTTGGGAGCTTCGTCCTGGGTACAGAAAATCAGTGCAAATCCTGGTATGCGGATATGGGGAGAAGCACTGTTGGCCTGGATCCATGTATGGCTTAGATTCTGTTTCTTCCGCATAGACCTCTGACAATACACATGGAGTCCAGAAAAAAATTCAGATTTCAGCAGATAACAAACAGTTCTAGAGACCCTGGATCAGAATTAATGGAATGTAAATAATCCACGTAGGAAATCTATTAGTCAGTGATAGCTAATCCAACAACTTAAAAACCCTAAGTTGTTTGGGGGGGTGGAGGTGTTTGTTTGTTTGTTTGTTTTATTTTGTTAAGTATTGACAAAGAATTGACTCATGTCAATTCCCAGACTTCCTATTAAATTCTACAATCTCTTTTGCCTGGCAGAATGTTGACTAATACCACATGATCATGACTAGTATCTAATAAACATAAAAGGTAGGGATGTCAGGATCATATGTAAATCTAATGCTTCAGAAGAGCAACAGAATGTTGTTAAAACTGGAAGAAATTATATGTCATTAGCCATTACATGAGCTTCGGAGGTTTGTCCAAAGTAACCGCAATATTACTGATTGTTCTATACTTAATATTAACAGTTTGATGATATATTTTACGATTTCTTGATTTTTTTTTTTCTCTATACTAGTTGGGCACAGCTGTACTGTAAAGAAAGCAACAAAGCTGAAGGTCTTCTTTTAGTTTCCTCTCAACCCTACTGTGGGATCTGCATTGAGGGAACTGGTGGTGATTGGCTTCTTTTACTTTGCGATAAATGCTGATGGTGAAGACGGAGGGTTAAGGAAGTTCATCCTGTCACTCACAGACATGGGTGTAAGCATCAACAGAGCCACTGGGAACATCTGGCAAACAAAGAGGACAGAGCCAATCAACAATACTGGTTACAGTGGCAGTCATAATGATAAGTACTTTGTGGAGTTTGCAAAAAGAAATAATGAACAGTTATCTCATCAAGAGTATATCAAACAAAGACTTTAGTAAGTAATCCAGAAAGGCAACAAACTTCTTTTCTGGAATGCTAGAAAGGCACATGCTACCTTTTTATGGTTGCATGTGTGATGTAAGTCATGCTACCATATGCAATCTGGGGACAATTAATAGGTGCTCAGTCTCAAGGATAGATTATGCAAATAGAACTTCTATAAGCATTTACAATGATTTCTTTAGTGTCTCTTGGTGGAAAGTTCTGGCTTCTAAAGGGCTTAGAAAATACCACTAAGCTTTTCCTAACCCAGCACAACCCATCTTGGACAGGTCAAATGTCACAGCCTCAAGCTGGACACCTGGTGGAACTGAAAAATATGCACCACCTCCATGTACAGCCCTGGCTGGACCCTTCTGCACACTCCGCCAGAACATTCCCGTGGTTGACTGCAGGACCTAACAGATGTTATAGCGCATGCTTAAGCCTGCGTCCACTTCTCTGCTCCAGCATTTCAATATCATTAGATGCTACCCTATCAAAATTAAATAGCATGACTTGAGAAAAGTAGCCAAATGAAGTCCCACCTGAAATTCAGGGGTAGGAGAAACTTAATAATAAATGAGTCAAATACTAGATTTTGACCAAAAAAAAAAAAAAATCTTAAAGATCAGGAAGTTATAGAAAGTTATCAGACATTGCAAAATCATAACTCAAGATCAAATACAGCTTTAGAGACCTGTAAGTATAGCTCAGGGGTAGGGCATATGCTTAGCATGCATGAGACCCTGGATTAAATTCCAGCATCAAAACTTTAGGAAAAAAAAAAAACTTTATTATATTACATTGTATAACCTCCAATATTAATAACCATTGCAGAATGCAAATGAATCTGAGGGTAGTTTGGATTTATAAAATGTGTGTTAACATCTATATAAGGAATAGGTTTTAAAGTGAAATATTTAATATTTAATGTTTAAAGAAGAAAGAGAAAGGTACGTAATGAAGATGCCCTCAAAAATAATGGACTTTGCCAGGCATCATAGCACAGGACTATGATACCAGCACTTGGGAGGCTCAAACCTAGTTGGAGGCTACCCTTGGGCTACGTAGTGGGACCATATTTAAAAAAATAAATAAATAACTTTTGAAAATTAAAGATTAGGGGCTGGAGATGTAGTCATGTTGTCCAGTTGGTAGCACGCTTGCTTAGCATGCGTGAGGCCTTGGCTTTCATCCCCACAAACTGGGCATGATGGTGCCTGCCTAGGGCAGCGGTAAGACCTCTGTGAGTTTGAGGCTAGTCTGATATAGTCTGATATAGATAGATAGATAGATAGATAGATAGATAGATAGATAGATAGATAGATGATAGATTTCCAGGCCAGCTAGGGATATATAGGGGGGCTGTCTTAAAACAAGCAAGCAAGCAAACAAATTCTTATTTGTTAGTTAGAAACAAATGAAGCTGGGAGAAGTAGTATCTAGCCAGAATGTCTGCATCTCCGTGTCTGTGATAAAGAAAAAATAAAGTAACTTGATTTTCTTGTTGTTGCTTTGTTTTGCTTTGAGACAGGGTCTCATGTTTCCCAGACCAGCTGCAAACTTGCTCTGTAGCTGAGGACGGCACCGAAGTTCTATCTCTCAAATGCTGGGATTACAAATGCTTAGTCTGTGGGGATCAAATGACCATGCCCAGCAAATAAAAATTATTTTATTCAACATGTACAAAATGTTTTGAGATATATATATATATATATATATATATATATATATATATATTTATATATATATAAAATTTTAACTGATAACCATAATCTATGGTGATATTTTATTTGTGCACCCCAATAAAGTTTATCTGAGGATCAGAGGAAAAAGCCAGCCACTATAGTAAACAGAGGTCAGGCAATGGTAGCACACACCTTTAATCCTGTCACTGGGATCTCTGTGAGTTCAAGGCCACACTGGCAACAAAGCCAGGCATGGTGGCATATGCCTTAAATTCCAACACTACTTAACCATAAAGGTCTGGAGGGCTGTACAGACAGACAGGAAGTGACAGAGCTGGGCAGGAAGAGGAAGTGATGTAGCTGGGCGGAGAGAGGAAATGAGATGGCAGAACAGAAAGGCATATAGGCGTGGGTGGACAGGAAGTAGGTCTCTTTGGAGACTGAGGTGTTGGTGAGGTGAGGTTGTCTGTGGCTTGTCCTATTTTTCTGATCTCTCAGTTTTCACCCCAATATCTGGCTCTGGGTTTTTATTAATAAGACCATTTAACAATTCATCCTACAATAATCAACTAATGAATTCTGATGTATCACCACACATATTGTTCTGTGTATGTGTGTGTAAACACTTAAAACTTATTTCAAGTGTGTGATACTTATTATTAACTAGAGTGACAATGGTGCACATGAATTCTCCAGGATTTACCCATGTCTAACTGTAAATTCCTACCCTCTGACCGACATCTCTCAGTTCCCCCATCTACTTGTGCCCAGTGTCTACTGTCTCAAGTCCAAGTGCTTAGAATCCATTTGGAAGGTCATTCAGTGCTCACCTCTGCATCTGAAAAAAATTCAATTACTTCACTTCCTTTAAGTAACATACTAGATTCCAACCTCAACCTTATTCTTCACTGCAGTGGAGGGCAAATGATGGGCTCTCACTGAGTCTGATTTTACTTGAATTGGATTTTGAAATAGGATTTGCTCAATCTATGACCAGCATCAAATCAATACCTAGATCTTTGTATTATGCACATCTTTGTCAATTAGAATGTCCTCCTCATTTCATATTACATTATCTATAATATTCTCAATTTGCTTTAATTCAGCATGTCACTGGGCAAACATCTTCATCTTAAGCAAAGAGTTATTTTATTACAACATTTCATAACCAAAATATTACTGAAACTTTAGTTTTTGGTTCAGGAAAGGCCAAACTCAACCTCATATTTCAAAGTCAGTTATAATTTCCATTTGTAAGGAAAATATAAAATAGTTGAAAACTAATGTCTTATCATGGCCAATTCTTTTTAATAGCTTTCTGGTTGGAATACAGAAAACATAACCAACCTTACTATAAAATTCAGAGGGAGAGATGGCAGGTCCATTAAACAGAGAAGGATCATGTCCTGACTAGGCTGAGGCCACGGGTTTTAAATATAGCACACTAATTTGGGACATAAGCATTCCACTTTTGCTGTACGGGGCTACAGTTTCGCAGGAAGACGTACCTTCTTTAAGGGAAGTCTTTTAAATGGCTTGACAATTTATTAGAAATAAGCAGCGGAGGGCATCTGTTTTCACAGGGCAACTGTTCAATTAATCGGTGTTAATACAGCCTCAAAGCACTTGGATCCAGCAACAGGATGTGGGTGTAACAGGATCAGACAGCCTAACATCTGATAGGCCCTGACACATGCAGGGTCAGGGTAAAGCAAAGGAGAGAGAGGGGTGAAAGCTTTTTCCTCTAGGATCTAAACATCAAAACCCTCCTGCGGTCTGGAGTTTGTCTCAAAAACATCCAACCCCACCTGAGTTAATACTCCCATCCTAAAAAACAACACAACACCTCTCCCAAAACAAAGAGACTGTTGCAGCTGTGCTTAACTTGGGTTTTGTGAATTAATGAAATGTAAAAGTCACCTGAAACCACCACCACCACCACCCCCCAAACAAGATGGTTTTCTTGTGTATCTGCTGTCTAGGGACTAGGGCAGAGAAATAAACTGGTGACCTAGAACTGATATGGGCACTTAAGTACAGTCAAGGCTCACAGAACAGGTCGTGGGAGACAGAAGTCCATGCTACCTGAGGCAGGAACACTACCCACCTCAGCAAGCCTCTGCAGGGACTAGAAGCCACGTGACCTATCAGAAAGATCTCTCAATTATCCCTGCCTGTATGCTTTGATATGTGATAACAATCCTTTGTTTTCAAAGGGGTTAGTAGAGACCTTTGAAAGCAAGCAGCCTGGAATTCTGTGGCTATCTCTAGCTGGTCAAGCAGCCAAGACTGTCACTGGTGCCGGGCGGACTGCTGAGAATCTGAGGAAGGGCAGGAAAGTGAACCTCATCCTGACCAGCATTCTTTAGATTCCTTTCTACTACGGTTTTGTAGGGTTCAGGAAGATCAGGAATGGAGGGAGGGATGATAACCAAGGAAAGGAGGCTCTGTTCAAAATTCTAACAACCGGGCCAGCAGATAAAGTCAATGAAGAAATACAAGTAAGTCACCTTTCAAGGGAATCCAGATGGTTCCTGATTAAAAGTGGAAGCCTTCCAGCTAGGGGATAGTGGTTGAAACATAAAACAAGAGTCTTGGGCAAACGGACTCTTCCTCGGCCTCTGTATTTGTAAACAGGGAACCTGCAGCTGGCCTGGACGGCCAGGTCTGTTCAGAAGGACCAGAAAAGAGATGTCACAAAGAGGCTGGGGTGGAATGAAGCGCCATTTTCTCCTGCATTCGACACCTTCCACTGTCTTATCTTTGCACTTACTCTTAACTCAGTATTTCTCCTGACCACGCTATTTGCAAATATGTTGTAGATATGAAAATTTAAGTTTAAGAAAAGTAAATCATTCTTCTTCGGCTGCATTTCTAGTAAGCTGCAAGAGTTGTGACCCAAATCTATGATCCGGATGACGCCAATATCTACTGAGGGCTACCTTATTTGGGGCTGAGATAAAGGGAAGGACTTAGTTCAGTAGTTCTCAACCTTCCTAATGCTGAGACCCTATAATACAGTTCCTTATGTGGTGGACCCTCAACTATAAAATTATTTGATTGCTATTTCATAACTGTATTTTTGCTATTGTTATGAATCATAATGTAAACACCTATATTTTCTAATGGTCTTAGGTGACCCCTGTGAAAGGGTCATTCACCACCTCCATGTCCCCCAATAGGGGTCACAACCACACAGGTTGAGAAATAGAATGTGAAAGATGTGGTGGGAGGCGAGGCAGAGAAGACACCGAAGTGGGGCATCAGCCTCAGCAATCCTCCATGTGGCAGGGAGACTCCAGAACAGCCAAGAACTGACTGATGGTTTAGGAGACTTGCTGCCTGCCTGCCTTCTTATCAGTCCATCCCACCCTAAGGCTGGCTTCCTTATAGAGAGGATGTCTGGCCCAGCAGGAAACACTAGCTGAGTTACACCCAGCAGCCTTTTGCACACAGGAAGGACAGAGATGTAGTTCAGAAGGCACTGAGGACAGATTGTTAATGTGGTCGAATGCCAGCTCCCCATCAGCAAGGGATTACATGAGACACACTTCTGGGAACACCTGACTTCTAGACAGTGCTATATGCTAGTAATTATTATCACTATTGCCACAGGCAATGGACTTTTTTACACAGTATTTTTACATGTACCATAAAGAATAATGTTTATTCCAAACTAACAAATCGCACCATGACATGACAGATTACCAAGCTTATAATGCAAATTCTTTCATTTCTCTTTCCCCATGAGACTTCAAATCTGAAATAACTATAAGACAGTCCAACAGTATTTCTCGCTACCCTAAATTTGAAAATGCAAAGGGAAGAATGAATTGTTACACAGCCTAAGAGCTTTTTTAAATGTTTGACTATGGCATCTATCATAAAATCCTTCCGATGAAAACATACATTCTTCAGGAACTCAGCAAATTCTACTGCTATTTGTAAGTACTTCATCAATGTCAATCATCAATGAAAAGTTACACACACACACACAATTAGTGGGACATCTGTAAGAGCCCAATACTTCTCAGTTGTCCCAGCAAGGTTCCACCTCACAAGCGGCATTTGCTGTCTCTTCTCCCTTGAATAACTGCAGAAGAAGAGAAGAACAAAACAAAACAAAAAAAAACAAAATTCCCTCCTCTCCTCTCCTCTTCTAGTTTGCAGTTCTATAAATTGAACCATCAAAAGGCAGATTAGCAGGATACACAAATTTTATTTGATGGAAATATTTTTATATGAGGGATGGAAAACTCCACAGAAAAGAAGTAAAGCCCCACAGAGCTTAGGTACCATTTAGCAACAATCTATAGTATAGCTGTCATGAGACACAAGGCTGCCAAGAGCAGCTACTTGTGGGGAAAAAAAAAAAAAGCTAGAGGAAACCAAGGGGTTTGCTTATGTAGACTAAGGTCGGTGCCATGTCCTTGGGACTCAGTAATAAGCTTCTTCCTGATATAACAGACACCATCGCAGAGGGAAATTGATCTACATCTAGGCAGAAAGGGAATGGGCCAAAGATTCAAAGGTCTGCTATTTCTCAGCTGCCTTCATGTCCAAACAATCCTTACACCAAATGCCGAGTCTGCCTTCCCATTCACACTCTCACTGACTCTGTCTCTTTAGTCCCTCACTTGCCTATTAACCTTTTTCTTCACAGCCTAATCCCCAGTGGCACAGGAATGTATTGATCGATGTGTCTGGCTTGCTATCTACCCAATAGGGCAGAAGCTCTGAGCGATCAGGCATTTTCCTTCTCTTCTCCCTTTTCATTTTTCATGGCTGGATCTGAGTTCTTAGCATAGAGTTGGGGTTCAACAAATGACTCTGCATATTACACTGCAGTATTCTTAAAATTACAATTCCTGTTATTTTGATGGTATGGAAATTTGGATTTATTAACTTATGAGGTGTACCCATATTTACTCACTATATATTTATAGTATTATCTTCTTTTTAAAAGTGAACATGGTGCTGGGGTCTAGCTCAGTGGCAGAACACAGCTATAGTATACAACAGAACAAATAAATGAGTAAACAAACGACAGAATCTTGGCCCCTAAGCCTATACAACACACAGTACAACAGTAAAAAACTGGCTCACTGGGCATGCAGACAGTGGTTAATAACGCCTATATGGGTCTAGTTAAGTGGACTCCAGACCCTACACCATGACCTATGAAAACAGCACTCCCCATCATTGTTGAATCTAAAGAAAAATATAGTTCTCTTCGGTGGCTAAAGAGTCTTACCTTTGAGAACTTCCGAGAATTAATGTATATAACTTTCTCTTTACCCACATAATAGCAGGAGAGACATTAGCAGCAGGAAAATGGGAAAGACAATGTTCTATTTACATTTGTGAAATCATACAACCCAATTATGTTCCCACTGAATGGCTTTAGTAAACTGAAACCACAATTTCACTAATGTCTACACTGAAGTCCCAGCTATGTCTGCCTGTTAAGACTAAAAACTTCTTGCAGACAGACTTTTACCTATACAAGTGCCCATGGCACCATTAAATAGGAGGACCGCTTCTTTCAGTCGGCAGGCCAGGTTGTTTTTCTATTATTGTTCCTGTTAATCTTTATGATGTCTGTCCATCTCATTTTCTTTAAGTACTATATTATAGCTGAAGGGTAAACACAGCAGTAGCAGTTTAAATCACTCAATAAATAATCCAAGCCTCACCAGGTACTTAGCACATGAGGACCTTCGCTACATCACTACTCCATCAAATGTTAAATGAAAAAAAAAAAAAAAAGTACAAGTGAATAGCTCCAGTTGCTTTAAACAAATTAATGCATACGTTAAATTTTCTAATTACAAAGAATTTACAATGGCTGAAATTTAATGATAAAAATAACAAGCCAAATACAAAATGGAATCTACAGCGTAATTGCAAAAATGCTTCCAAATATGATATAACAAAAATTTTTTTTGGATAAAACACATGCTTTTATACACTTTTTCTTACTTTCCCACCATGAACCTTCAGTTATGTTTTTATTCTCCCTCAATACTGAAGATTTTTTCCCCCCCTTAGGGAAACACTGGAGATTTTAAACAGAGAGTTGGTATGAGATATTTGTACACTATGTGAAGATACAGTGCTGTGAATGGTTTAATAAAGAGCTGAATGGCCAATAGCTAGGCAGGGAGAGTTTAGGCGGGACTTCTGGGGACAAAGAGGATTCTGGGAAGAAAAGAGGCAGAGAGACACCAGTGAGACTCTGAAGAAGTCTGACATATGGTACAGAGCAGAGGTAACCAAGCCATGTGGCAGAACGGAGATTAATAGAAGAAACAGGTTTATTTGAGTTGTAAGAGCTGGCTGGGGACAAGTCTAAGCTAAATAAAGGCCAAACTCTCATAATTAAATATAAGTCTCCATGTCGTTCCTTGGGGTTGGTGGCAAAAAAGAAGGTCTGACTATATAGACGCTAGACAAATGCTCTGCCCTTTGGCTGTATTCCCAGCTCTCTTCACTTTCGATTTTGAGACAAGTCTCACTGAGCTGCCTTTGTTGGCTTTCTCACTCTGTTGCTGAAGCAGACTTTAGGGCTCTCAATCCTTCTGTTTGACCCTCTGAAGAAGTCGAGAGCCTGTGCCCCCCTAACTTGGATTGGTATTCTTTCAAACTCAAAACCCAACTTAAACATACTTCAAAATGACCCCCATAAGCATCTTACAGCTCAAAACTTTTGTTCCAATTGCTAATAAATGCTATGAAGAAAACTGCTTTAAAACTGTAAATTTTTTAAGAATTAAAAAACTCATGTGTAACTGCCAAAGAAAATGGAGGACTCTATTTTCTTTTTCTTTTTCAGTTAGCCCTAAACTGGTGATCATCCTGCCTTTGGCCAGAATTGCAGACATAAAGTACCATACTCGGTCACTTCCCTGTGCTTTCACCTGATTGCTACAAGCTGTGAAACTTCTAAGTATAGCCACATAAATCACCATAGGCAAAATCCAATGACTTGCACCAGGAAATAAAGCAAACACATAAACTAAATATGCTTAAAGGTCAGTCATTCCTTTGTGGGTAAAGCCTGGCCGTGGATGAGAATTAGTCCCAAGATCCAAACAGAAAAATTCTTAAGTCTAACTCTAGGATCACTGAGCTAAGTCACATGAATAAATATAAACTCTCTTCAAAGTTCTCTTACATAATCTACAACATCCATGCTGATAAATGTTTTAGGAAAAGAAGAAAAGCACCTTCCGGCTGTGAAAGTTCGCCCGTCAAGCATGCTTTCATATCGAAGAACAAATACTTTGCAAGGAGGAGCACTCCACGGGATCACACTATGCCTCCCCTTCCTTGACCCGTCATACTAAGCCAGTAAATTTCCACATTGGCTTACATTCTGAAAATATTTTACATGCCAGGAATGCACTGGGCTTAACTTGTCAAAAATCAAAAATCATCATACTTTTAAGTAGTTGAGTAAGAAGAACATGTTCACATGCATGCATGCACTAATACACACTCTTCCAACAGAAGAAAAAAATATATGTACATTCCATATATATTCATATATATATGAAACCTTAACCCTGCCTTTTCCAAAACCAGAGTTAAGTACAATTCCTCATGTGTGTGCTTACACACCCAAATATATAATAAGTTTTGCGTGGTAACAGCATATCTCCCTTCCTGTAAATAGGCAGTTAGCATTTCAACCAAAATCCTACCTACTCTCCTCAAAACAGTTTTCTCCAAACCAAATGGTACCTTTTCTGAGTGCGCCAAATGTCCTTGAGACTCCTAACTCAACATTTAACTAAAAGCAACAATTTGACATCCCTAATGTACTAAGTAATGCAACAGCATGGACCTAGGAAAGGGAAGAGCAATAAAAGAGAACATAGTCAGACAAGAGGGATCCTGAGGGTGAAGAGTCATGTGACTGTAAGCAACTCTGGTCTTCCTCATCAGTAAAATGAAGGGGCTTAGAAAAGGTTGATGGATTGATTCCACCTTCTCTCAGTGAAGCTCCTTTGTAAGGCAGCAGGAATGGTCAGTTTTATAGGTTCCACTGTCCAATATGGCAGCTACTATGACTGATCTGAATTAAAATATGCACAATGGATAAAACTTTAAAGACAACATTAAAATGCTATATATTTCATAATTAGCTTTATATGGGTCACATGGTGAAAAAGTACTTTGGATTTTCTGACAAGGAAAAAATTTATCTATCTATCTATCCATCCATCCACCTATCTATCATCTATTAATCTGTATTCGTGATAGAACCCAGAGCATCATACATGTTAAGCATGCACTCTACCACTGACCTCTAACCGCTTTTACATTTTTATGTGGCTACTTGAAATTTCAAAGTGGACTTAATAGTTCCATGATAGTTTTATTGGACAGTTCAGACTAGGAGTCAGATCCAGGCCAGAAAACTATTGAGATGAAATGATTCCAAGGGAGCACCGGCATGGAACAATGCCATCCCTGGCTCTTCACAGTGGACTTGGAGCTTCTATTTCCACATTGTATGTAATAACAGTTGTTTCAAAGCCATGCTTCTGTTTTCCGATTTTGCACACAGGCAACGAATCAACAGTATACACCTCTGTGTCTAAAAACAATGTCACAGCCAGGTGGTGGTGGCCCCTGACTTTAATCCCAGCACTCTGGAGGCAAAGGCAGATGGATCTCTGAGTTCAAGGACAGCCTGGTCTACAGAATGAGTTTCAGTACAGACAGGGCTACAGCAGAGAAATCCTGTCTCAAAAAACCAAAAAACTAAAAATAAACAAAATGAAATGAAATAAAAATAACGTCACATTATGACTCTAGGACAGAGCTTAATCATCAACTGCAGACCCTAAAAAGAGCCCTAAATGGACCTTTACATACAGGTTTCTTCAGCTTTCATCTGCACTTAAGAGAACCAAGAACTCCAGCTAACTTAAAAAACAAAGGAGAAGCTTTCAATAAACTATGTTAGATGTTTATTTAACACAGAACCAAATGCGGTATGTCATACCATTGAGACATTTTAAAGGAAACCTTTACCTGCACATCAAATGCCTATGGCAGACCCTCCATGTACTCCTTAATGTTGATGGTTATGTCAAGTGTGCTTATAACTGTAGGTTTTCCCCACAACTTCATCTCCAGTTTCCAGGTACATATCTTCATTTGGCTACTTTTAGAGTACCTGAAATGAAGCCTAGTGGTAATGGTGCACGCCTTTAATCCCAGCACTTTGGAGGCAGAAGCAAGAGGATCTCTAAGAGTTTGAGGCCAGATTGATCTATAGTGAGTTCCAGGGCAGCCAAGAGTACATAAGAGAGACTTTGCCTCAAAAAACAAAACAAAACAAAGTAATACTAATAACAGAGCCTGGAATGTGTTTCCTGGATGAAATGTGCTCAGCTAATAAAACACATTTACCAGACTCCCTTGCAGCTAGGTGCCACAACCTGGTCAAGCTTCAGCAGATATTGACAAGAGTTTTCATTAAAGCTCCTAAACCTAGCTGAATTGTAGTCATCAGTAGCCACTTCTGTTTTAAGAACATTGAAAGTACACTGTTGCTCAGAAAATGAAGTTCAGATTCATCAAGGGCCTTCAAAACCCTAAATCTCCTACTGCTTATCCACATAGCCATGGTTTCTCTTTTAGAACCTCTACCTCCTTGCTGTTCTTCATCTCTGGGAACCCCACTCTGCTCTGGCTCACCTCCATTTACCTTTGAAACCCTGTTGAAATAGTCTTGGCTTTCTCTGTGAGGACATTATATATCCTTTTATTGTAGCCTTTGACATATTATGGCTAATTATTTCTTTCTATGCTTCTCTCTTCTCTACTAGATTATGGAATTAACAAGATTAACAAGGTACAGAAAGTTACTTCTCCATATACAGCACCACAGAAATTCCAGCTAGGGCTCTTGCTGAAACACAAGCCATCTTGTACATGTCCATGAATAAACAATTTTTTTTTAAAAATGTAAGCAAGGAAGGAATTAATGAGTAGCAAATTAGTCATAAAAGATCATAACTTCCTATTGATGTCAGCATCACTAAAATGATGCTCAAAGTCCCTAAGAGAATATGGAGTAGGTATAGAACATGTGATCCCCCCAATCCCAAATATCCCATTAAAACTCCAGCATTTACCTCAACTCCTTGGCTGACAACAGAATCAGGGACTTGGGACTAGGTTGTATGTGTTCAAACTCTGATATGAATGAGCCAATGAGCAATGAGTCAACATGTCAGGTTACTTCAAAGTTATAAATAATTTAACATGATAATTAACCCTTGGAATATTTTACCAAATGCCTGTTCTTCTCCAGAAAAAGAGATTGGTACTGATGTTTTCTTGTGTCATCAGTTATATATGAAATCAATAAATACAACTAGAAACCTACACACAGGAGAAACACATTCAACAGAATTCTTCCCATCTGTGTCCTTACAACATGCCCCTCAGAAGTTCACAAGCAGACAAACTGAACCTTCTGAGCTCAGCTCATAAAAGTGAAACATTCCAACAGAAATAAAAAAAAAATGGGGGGATTCTGATCCCATTCTTTATTAAAATCCCAATAGACTGCTTGGCCACAAATGGAATATCTTTATCACACTCTCTCACCCTAAGACTTGGAGACCATTACAGAAAGGATGTGTGTGAGGGTTTTAAGAGCCAGAGATCCTGAGGACCAGAGTAAAACAGTATTTTCTAAACACGGCAAGACTGCTGCAAACTTGATTGACAGCAGGTGTGGTTCCCTGTGAAAGAACTGCGCATGATTAAGCCAGTCAACATTCCAGTATGGATGGAGGCGGGGCTCACTCTTGGCTGAGGCGTTATTGACAGTTGATGGCTTCTGGAAGAGGGAGAGTCAGTTTCTTCAAGGGTGTGGCCCTTGGCAGGTGGATCACACTCCAGCAGATGGCCCCACATCCATGAGCACAGAGACAGCACAAACTGTACTTGTTGGCTTACTATTTTATATAAAGACATGAAGTTGGGAGGGGTGGGGAGGAAGGGGAACGGATCTGGGAGGAGTTAGGTGAGAAATGGGTGGTTAATAGGATCAAAAAAACACTGTATTCACACATGAAACTCTCTGAGAACTAAGAAAAATATACTAAAGAAGAGAAGAGTATCTGAAAAGTAAATAAGTCAATTCCAGTATACCCTCTAGGATGCCTGATCCTTCATTATCTCAGTCCTGGGCATCTCTGACAGCCATGCTGATAAATTACTCAGTGGTGGGGACATCTCTGGCCAGCAGGCTTCCATTACACTGTTTGAGCCATAGTCAAATTGTTCTGACTTCCCTCGGGGATTCCTTCCTCTCATCCTTCACTGAATAATACTGCACTCTCACCAATATACTCTTACAAGTAGGACCCTTCAGTTTTTCAACTAACAGCAAAATGTAAGCCACTTTCACATCAGGAGTTTTGATTAAGCTGGGTGCAGGAACACACGCCTTTAACCCTAGCACTCAGGTGGCAGAGGCAGACAGATCTCTTGTGAGTTTGAGACCAGCCTGGTCTATGTAATAAGTTCCAGGATAGCCAGAACTACATAGTGAAACTCTATCCAGAAAAAACGGGAAGAAAAAAAAGGCTCAGTTTACTTTTAGCAAACTTAAATTTTCTGAATCCTTTGCTGCAAAAGATTTAACACTTGACATAAAACATTTTAAAAAAATGAACAAACACAAAAAAAGATACAAGGCTAATCATAATGACCTAAATTAGATTTTCAATGCCTGTCAACTTAATGGCATAGAGTTGGCTTTCAGCCATTGGAAAATATAATTTCTTTGCCATTTTCTCTCCCCAACCTTTTCTTTTTTTCTTTGTTGCCCTGGCTGTCCTGAAACTCCCTCTGTAGACCAGGCTGGCCTCGGACTCAGATATCCACCTGCCTCTGAGTTTTAGGATTAAAGGCGTGTGTCACCACTGCCTGGCCAAGGAAAGCACAATTTGTACAGTTTCTTTAGAAAACATAGGTAATAGAACTCACACTACTTTTAGTGCAATGTTGATCACTTTCACACTAAACTCAGAAGAAATTATAAGGTGTCAAATGGCAAGCATGGACAAACAAATGTCACCAAAGTAAACACTGACGACAACGTAATTTTCGCTTTGACGGTCCCAGAATTTAACTGCAGTATACAGTATAAGGTGTTTCCTTCTAAACCTCACTCAAACGAAATCATTTCTAGGAAGTTCCAACTGAGATTATCTTCATAAACCAGGAGACGGATGAAATACATTCTAAGAATGGTGGTACAAGCCTGTAACCCCAGAATTCAAGAGGCCCAGGCAAGAGAATGGAGCTTACAGACAGCCTGGGCTACATAGTGAGTCTGAGGCCAGCCACAGCGACACAGCAAAATCCTGCCTCAATTAAGGGGATGAGTGCATTTCTTAGGTGGGAAGAGCCCAACTAAATTTCCTGAAGAATTGTGAATGAATGGCATTATTAAGTTACTGACAGCGTTTATAAAAATTTTAGAAAAGTATCCTTGTTCATAATCTTTATAACATAAAGAGAAACTGCCTCAACTATCCAGGATCAAACATGTACACATTTATTATTTTATTTTTTCATGTGAAGGCACATATTTGTGTAGAGTGAGAGAGTGCTAGTACTAGCCCTGAATGTTTATGTAGAGGTCAGAAGTCAACATCTTTCTCTATCACTGTCCACCTTATGTTTTGAAACAGAGTCACTCATTGACCCTGTAGCTCACATTTCTGCTGGACTGGCTGGCCAGTACATCCCCGGGATATCCTCCTGTCTCCATGTTCCCAGCATGGGAGTCATAGACACATGCCATGTGCCTAGCTTTCACATGGATTCTGGGAATCTGAACTCAAGTTCACACTTGAGTAGAAATCACTTTACCCAGTGAACCATCTACCTACCATGCACCAAACCACGCAATTCTTGATCGCTGCACTAAAGAGTTTCTACGGTCCTCCCTGAAAGTATTTATCAAATATTTAGTAGTACTAGATGTAAGGTATTGCCATTAATGATAAATTACAGAAGGCAGTGTGGTCACAATCAATATTAATATTCCCCTAGTCCCCACTTTCATTTATAATATTTAACTACCTCAAAGCAGACCTCAGCTCAAAGTCATTCTTCCACATTACAGTGAATGGTTCAGATACCTCAGTTTACCTCAGGGTAGTGATCTCGCCAGAGACACCAAAAACAATCTACCTAAAATATTAACCCACAACACACTTCCATATAGAGTTCTCCTTCACCTCTTCCCCACCTAAACTTCCACTGCCTCCTGTTCACCACTTACTGCTTCCTGTTGAACAACGAAAGAATGAATTTTCCTTTTCTAAATATACTCACATGAATCAAGGCCTCTCTGAATGTGATGGTCCACTCGACTGGATTTAGAATCGCCAGGAGGTTTAACTCTGGGTGTGTCTGTGGCTGTGCTTCCAGAGAGTTTAAAAGAGGAAGGAAGACCCATCCTGGTTGCCATGCCAGGGTGAATAAGAAGAATGCAAGCTGAGCAACAGCATTCATCTCTCCGCTTTTGGATGGAACATGACCATTGGTCTCATACCCCTGCTACTTCCTTGTCATGAGCATATGTACCCTCAATCTGTGAGCCAAAATAAAACCTTCCTTCATGGCTGGGGATATAATGGTTATATCCCCATGAGACCCTGGGTTCAACATCTACCATGCGGCAGGGGTTCCTTCCTTAAGTTGTTTTTGTGTATTTTATCACAGCAATAAAAAAGTAACTAATATGCCTGGCAAGAAGACTTAGCCAGAAACTCCTCTATCAATATTGGATTTTAATTTTAAATGTAGTAATTTAATTTAATATGCAAGCATCTGAGAATCAAATATTCTTCAAATTAACCTTCAAGCCGGGCGGTAGTGGTGCACGCCTTTGATCCCAGCACTAGGGAGGCAGATCTCTGTGAGTTCGAGGCCAGCCTAGTCTATAAAGTGAGTTCCAGGATAGCCAGGGCATCCTGTCTTGAAAAACAAAAAACAAAAATAAAATTAGGCTGGGCGGTGGTAGCACACGCCTTTAATCCCAGCACTCGGGAGGCAGAGGAAGGCCGATCTCTGTGAGTTCGAGGCTAGCCTGGTCTCCAGGAAAAGCGCAAAGCTACACAGAGAAACCCTGTCTTAAAAAAACAAAAACAAAAAAAAAATTATTAATTTTCAGATTTGAACATTTTTAAGGAGTTTCTGAAGAACTTTTCATCTCAAACTAATATACTGTAGTGGTAATACTATACTTGTTCTAGACACACCATAATAAATGATTAAACATCAGGCTGCGGAATGTCTGCTATAAAATGTGACTTTTCATTTGGTAAACTATCAGTGTTCAAAATGCTGAGATTTCAAAAAGGCTGTATCACCTAAAACATGAGAACTTTTTGGATGATTTCTCAGCCATTTCCATATGGCTGAGAAATGAAGTTTATATACCCTGATCACTTTTGCCTACAAATTATACTACACAATGTGAGTAATGTATTTGTAAAAAAAAAAATGTAATTGTGTTTTGAAAAGTCATCCAATAACAGAAACAGATGAGGATTTACCACCAACTCTTGAGAGATAATACCACTCCATTTTCTTTTTAAAATGAAATGGGAAAGAGGACCAAATGAGGCACACAACTAGGAAGGCGAGACTCACTGAACTGGATTCTAACCTCAACCATCAATTTTTGAGACAGGGTTTCTCTGTGTAGCCCTGGCTGTCCTGGAACTTGATCTGTAGATCGGGCTGACCTGGAACTCAGAGATGTGCCTTCCTTTGCCTCCTGAGTGCTGAGAATAAAGACGTGTACCACACTGCCTGGTCACATCTCCCGGCAACCATCAATCTTTTAAAAATGAAATTTAAGGCTGGGGATACAGCTCATAGTAGAACACCTACGTGGTATACACAAAGCTCTGGGTTCGATCCCAAGCACAGAAAACAACAACAAAAATAGATTTATACTGCTCCATTCATGGTATTTACAATACCAATTAAATAGGGGCAGACATATTGTTTATTGTAAAAATGTTCACAATAGCTAAGCTATGGAACCAACCCAGGTTCCAACAGAGGAATGGGTAAAGAAAATGTGGTGGACATGCACAGTGGAGTTTTTTGGTTTTTTCAGTCATAAAGAATGAAAGTATATTGTTTGCAAGAAAATGGAGGAAAATGAAAATAACTATCATACCGCTTAATTAGGCCAATTTCAGAAAGAAAGATTTTGTATGCTTTCTCTTGTTATGTGGCTCCCAGATCTTATGTGGATCTATAAAAACAAGCATGTATGACATGACAGTAGAAGCGAAACTGGAAACTGCCTACAGGAACCAAGGAAGCTAACTGGGGGAAAAGGAACTGGGAGAAGGGAAGAGGGGAGGGGAGGGGAGGGGAGGAGAGGGGAGGGGAGGGGAGGGGAGGGAAGGGGAGACCATGATCAACACACAGCACATACTTGTCTGAAAATGTCCTCATGCGGCACAGTCCTGTGTACGATGAATACACACACTGAAATGTATTTAATAATAATTTTTAAATGACCCAGGAATGTGTATTTCTAAAACATTCATTTTAATTTTAATTCATTTTTAAAGAGTAGGTAATGCAGACAAAGCAAACTGGAACAGATGAGATTTGGTAACAAGGGATGAAAGGGCAGATCTTAAACACACAAATATACCTCCAGGGCGAGATTAAGCCTCATGTTTATTGTCCTGCAAAATGTCTCCATGGGGTTAAGATAGACAACCATCATTAAAGCTTCGAAATTTAGCAAAGCCACAAGAGCAATAAAGCATTTCTTCACTTAACACAAATGACTTTCTCGGACCGATCTCTTATTCTCCTAAGTGTCCTCTAAGGCTGACGAGTAATTTATCACCATCGTCGTTTAGAAAGCCTCGCTACTTTCAATGAAGATAAAGACAGTGTGTGGCTCTCTAGAAGCTGCGAGCACAGGACAAATATGATTCTCTGAGTAAAAGAACCAGACAAAGAACCATTTCATAACCATGAAATCACCAAAAACAAAGTAATTTTTTTAATGGCTGCTGAGTTAAGTGTTTAATCTGAAACATCTTTTGAACTGGAGAAGGAAGAAAAAAAACATAGGAGGCCATCTGAAAACAAGGAGATTCAAGTTCTGTTCCTTGACCATCGCTGTACTTGGTTCAGCATCCATGGTCTACAAAACCATTTCTGATGCATTTCATTTACTCATTTCTCATGTATGCTCATTGACTCTACACCCAAGGTTCTGAGACCATTGCTCCTTCCTCCCTGTAACTACTCTAAGTAGGGCGAGTAGTAAACATGGATTCTCCAGAACCAGTCTCTACTCAACACTAAATACACAGCTGGCTAAATAGAACTCACCTGGACTCCTAAGGCCTTTGCTCCTTGATCCTTTCATGCTGTTTGCAAACACAACTGAACCACAGACTCCTCAGATCTGTGTACAAAGGTTTCAAATATCATAGACTAATTCTGACACAGAGAGCGGGAAAACGGTGCATGGGCGAACCTGCTGAGGTGGCTACGTGTGTTTTTAACTGAGTCGTAGATTACAGTTAAGTTTTAAAGACATGACAGCCCTAACCCAGCAGCTAGAGAAACTCATTTTGAGTCTGATTTCCTCACAGGAAGGCTGGCTGCCTTCATGTCCCGTCTTGAGGGAAGACTGATTGAGCCTTCCATCCCAGGACCAACTTTCTTTGGCTGTCATTTGAATCTTCTATTTCTGCTCTGATGAGGAAGTCTGATTATTCATTTTTATAGAAAAGGTTTAGCTGAAGACTAAACCAAACCTGTCCACGGCTCCTCACATAACCAAAGATGTTCAATTAATAGCTACATTAATAATCAAGCCAGTGTATAAACTGGCTCAATTTTAAACACATGGAAGGCTGCTAGCACATACAGTATTAAAAATGAGCATTTTGTATTTGTATAAACCCAGCACATTTCTTTACTGCTTAGATTCTTCAAGGCACATGACATGAATTATTCTAACATTTTCAAAAATCCAAGTGAAATAGAAAATCACATATCTAATAAATGATATTTTATAACAGGTATTCAAAAAACTTTTACCTATGCTGTTTCATAGTTGAATCAAATTATTTTTTTCCTTTTTTTTTTTTTTTTTTCACAAGTCTTGCTTTGGTAGCCCAAGCTGGAGGAACCAATGATTCTCTATCCTTGTCCCCTCAGTGCTGGGATTACAGGCATGTACCACACCTGGGAAAACTCATCCATCCTTGTAGAGAACTAACTGCCAATTTCCTCATACTCTTAATTAGACAATAAGCAAGTTAATTACTCTAATAAGTGAAATACCACGAAGAATATTTTAGCTTTCCATAACTATGTATGAGAAAAATATATTCATTTTCTACTGTCCTATAAAAGCAACAACACTTAGTTATGATGGTACATTAAGCTACACATTAATTTAACATACATTAATTTAACTTGTTTTAAGTGTGTTATATATTAAACAATTTAATCCTCAACAAAGATAAATAACTACTATCCACATTTTATAAAAGCACAGAAATTTAACCATGGCCAATATCTCAGAGGAGATAGCACCCAGAATGATGTTTCTGGATCCATGTGTGTTATAGCTTGAATCATAAATATGACCCAAAGGCCAGTGGGGTAAAGGCTTAGTCTTCAGAGGGCCACTGCCAGGAGGTAGTGGGACAGTTAAGTGGTGGAAACTTCTTGGGAAGTTTTAGGTCAATAGGGGCATGCCCTTGTAGAGGACCTTGGGATGCTGGTCTCTTTTTTCCTGTTTGCTTCCAGGCAGGCCAGCATGACAGGAGCAGCTGGGTCCATCAGGTATTCTCTGCCGTAATATGCTGCCTCACAACAGGCCCATAAGTATGTGACCAATCAATCATGGACTGAAACCTCGCAAACTGTGAGCCAAGATCAACCTTTCCTCTTTTTAAGTTGACTGTCTGAGGCATTATGTCACAGCAACAGAAAGCGATGTGAAATGCCGCCCTTCCTATACATCCAAGAAACACTCAATGGTTCAATAGACTAGCCTATCATCCACCTGACTTCAAAATCAACATTACAAATATTAACTCCAGTTCTTTCCACAGAGGAGATGGGCTTTTAAAAAAAAATCTCTCTACTTGCAGGCTAGAGTGATCGCTCAATGGTTAAGAGCTCTTCTGCTCTTCCATAAGACCTGAATTTCAGTTGGCTCACAACCACCTGTAAGTCCAGCTTCAGGGAGATCCAAGGCCTGTGGTCTCCACAGGTAACTGCACTCGTGCACATAGCCACACACATACACATAATTTTAAAATGATAATACAATTTTTTTAAAGCACTCTTCGCTTTCTTATTTTATGATATACTCTAGTTCTAGCTCAATTTCTACTGTAGGACTCTTCCAAGTATAGCCACACACAGGCACAGTGGCATGAATCTGTAGTCTAGCCACTCAGGCTGAGGCAGAATGACTTGAAGCAAGTAGTTCAAGGTCAGCTTCTGAAACATACTGAGACCCTGTCCTAATTTAGATTCTGATGCTGTGATTAAAACTATGACCAAAAGTAACTTGCAGAGGAAAGGGCTTATTACATCTTACACATTACAGTCCACCATCAAGGACAGGAGCTCAAACAGGAACCGTGACGTAGGAACTAAAACAGAGGTGATGGAAGAGTGATGTTTACTAGCTCCCTCTCCATGGTTTGTTTGCTCGGTCTGCTTTCTTATACACCCAAGGACAACCCACTCAGGAGTGAGCGGCACCACCCACAGTCGTCTGGGTCCTCCCATATCAACCATTAATCAAGATAGAGCCCCACCCCAGACTTGCCTCCAGGCCAATCTGATAGAGACAATTCTCAATGGAATGTCCCTCTTCACAGGCCACACTAATGTGTGCCAAGTTAACAAAAACTAACTACAGCAAACCTGCATCTCAAAACATAAAGATGTAGCCACACAAAATAAATCTAAATAAAATATCTTCTTTACCCACTACTGCTGCTAGGTCTGAGTGTAAACAAACCCAACTTCTCTGCAACCTCTCCTGAAAAACTAGCTATTCCATGACATATTGCTTCTTCAAAAACTAGCAACAAAATAAATTAAAGTTAAATAAATAATTTTTTAAAGATCTATTTTTAAATAAGTTACTACAGCAGTCAGTCAACTCCAGCATTGGGTAAATTCTGAGCTCAAAGATGGTGCCAGTCAAACCTACTTGGACAGAATAATTGGAAGAAAAACGTTTACCAAACATTGTTTTCCATGATAAATAGTAGTCTCTCCCAAAAGCAATCCATGTTAAACTAAGGGAAAAGCTACGTAACATTCCCCCTTCAGGAATGTCTCCAAGGAGTCTGAAATGCAATACATGTAATTGCTTATATTTGCTTCTCCTTTAGGGAGCATGCTCATTCGCTCACCTTGCCAGCCCGCCATCCTCCCTCCCACCCACCCACTCATGATAGTGAAACACGAAATGTACGATGCAGAAGGTTACAGCATTCATGAGCACTTGCAAAAGACAGTATTTATTATCCATCTACACTCCATGCCTTGTATCTAGAATCCCACTACAAAAAGGAAAAGATGTCACAGTCAGTAAACAAAAACAAAAACAAACAAACAAACAAAAACACCAACAGAATGAAAACCAAAGCTCCAAACCAGGTTAGGGCTGGCCGGGCCCTCACAAACGCAGGTGTGTGCCATGTGAGGCTCATTCCCTCCGAGACCACAAGGTCATCTGGACCAGGGAGTGGGCGGCAACTGCAGTCTTGGCTACAAAGAAGGTCCAGACACGACAGCTTTGAGGAGAGAAGAGCGGGATGGAAGCATGACCTTTGCTTCCTTTGCCCTTCTCCCTGCTTCTTGCACACCCTAGCCTCCACAGCATTACTTGGCTTCTGTTTTCAGAACAGCCTGATGAATCTTGAATGTGGTTCAAATTTGTCCATCTGTAACTGGTCTCAAAATCCCTGTTTCTACTTTAAAATTGCCCAGAGATTTTTTTCTTCTTCTTCTTAATGCCAGGCCTTGCTCCCAGGGATTTCTTTTTGGTGCACCGGGTGGAGGAACCCTGACAACACTCTCTCGAGCTTTTGTGTATTCTTTTGTTTTAATCTCCGTGAGGTCTTGGGATGGGATGTAGTTCAGTGGTAGAGCAGTTGCCCATCAGGCTTCAGTCTCCATATTTGATCCCAACACCACATATACAAACACAGAAAGAAAGAAAAACAAAAACAAACAAACAAACAAAAAAACACAGAAAAACCCCTCCATGATTCTGCTGTGCAAAACAAGGTCGGGAAGTCATCATGATTAACAAAACCATGTTCCCTATAGAAACACTCTTTAAATAGTTGATTTGCCCTTCCCTCCTCACGGCTGCAGAGTGAAGCTCCTTTTATCATTTATTCGCCTAGTTTACATGGTGCTGAGGATACATCCTGGTCTGCTTTTAGCCCTGACCTCCTTGTTTCTAACTCTCCACCCAGCTCCAGAGTCCAGCCTACCCCGTCACAGTTTCTGTTTATCTTCCGTCTCCCCTAGATGAATGGACGCTCCGTGAAGGAAAAGACAGTTTGGGTTTGTGTAAAGATGATCAGAGCTGAGACAGGACTTGGTCTTAAAAAAAAAATCAATAAAATCTTCCCTAATGAATAGATGAGGCTATGAATCAAACTGAATTCCACACTTGTTCTTCCTCTCATTACGTAAAAACCTTATCTGTGCCTGGCTCTAAAGCAAGCTCAAAGAACACAGATAAGACAAAAGCCCTGCATGTACACTCTGGTGTTTGTGTGTGAACAAATACAGCCATGCGAATACTTAAACCTTCA